>NC_133122.1:33015602-33130182 GCF_033568475.1 Henckelia pumila
ATAAAAACTATATATAACTTGTGTGTATATGTACGGTAAGATGAGACCACAAGAATTATAAAGAGCATGATGGAGAAGACAAAGGAGTATTTCATTTTTTGTTTTGGTGTAAAATGATGGTAGCTATAGAACACTCTTTTATAGGTGTGTTTATGTCGATTAAGGCAATTGTTATTGAGTTTGTCATTGTACCTACCAAAATGAAAATTTAAATATAATAAAACCAATATTTGCATAATACTTGCTAAATAACACTTATTTCTATTTTTCGTAATCTTTTAGGGTTGGTATGCTTGTAACCGCTTACTAAAATTAAAGTAATATCATCATCATCATTGACTTTTTCCTTTTTCCCTTTCTCTATAGACTATTACCATTATACGAAAACTTCAATTTTTCTGAAGTGGAAAATTGCACTTGCGTATAAAAACTTATATCATAGACCATGGCAATGTAATATTTTCCATTTAGTAGAGAATAAATGACATACAATGACACAATTCATTATAGTATTCTTATAACAACGGCCTTGGTATTAAATAATTTCAACTTTTTAGTGTTTGGATTGATGGATTTCTAATTCATGGATTTGACATACATTCAAATTTATTTTTTTAGAGAAGTAAAATAAAAAATTTTAAATTCACTATTTATATTAGTTAAACTAATTTCAAGTTCAACAAAATTAAATAATGGTGTAATTTGAAATTCGTTCCAATTTGTAATACAAATATGAAAAAATAAGGTGGATTTAGATCTGATATTTTTTTTATTATAAACAATAAAATTATAATAGAAATCCATGGATTTCAAATCCACCAATCCAAACATGACTTCAAGCTTCATATATTGATCTATGTCTCAAGTTGTACAATGACTAAATTGGAGGCTTTGGATTATTCAAAAAATTCATTGTGATATAAGATAAATTTGTAACGCAAAAGTTTTTATGAAACCATCTCACAAGTTAATTTTGTAAGATATTTTATGAAAATTGTCACAAACAAAGATGATTTAAATAACTGATGATGATATATGTAAAGTTTAATCGCAGTTTGTCATGCAGATTTCGTGTTGTCTGCGGTGTTACAACCCCAGAGACAACATGCAGCGGAAAAATAAAAATAACATGTAAAATAAATTAGACCAGAAATAATTATGCACAAGTAACTAGTACTTGTGCGGGTGCCTTAGGGCCAAATAATCACTAGAATACGTAAATCAGTTTTACAAATCAATACTAGTGATTTTTTTACAAAAAAAACAGTAAATACTAGATTTTTCAACAAGTTGAGAACCAAATTGCATCCTAAACACTTAGAAAAATAAATAAATCAGATGCAACTCCAGTATGCCAAAACTTTAAAAAACAAAAAGATCGTCGAAAAACACCATGTACTAAGTGTTGTCTCCGATATCTTCACTCTTCAACATGCACGACAATACGGAGACAGTAGCAACGGCCGGCTACAAAAAATTTCTTCAGAAACCTTCGAATTCCTCAACTTGATTCTTCTTTGGATGCTGTGTGAATTCTCGTCTGAAGAAGATGGTTTGTTTGTGCGCGGTAATATAGAAATATTTGAACCTAGCATATCATATCATATCTTTGTCTAAAATAAAAATCCTTAATTTAATTATTTTCAAGCTTAGGTAATGATTATCAAGGAATTAATATTCATTTCAATCTCTCCCTTTTTGTCTTTCTTGAGTTTACACACTTCTCTCCCTGAATAAGTAAGTCTCCTCTTGAATGTATTTTCCCTCGTGTTGGCAACACGACGGATAACATAGGCAATAACATATATGTGTTTTATTATTCTTGTATTAGAGCATAAGTAGGGCAGAAGGGTAAGTCTAGTCAGAGCATACAACTAAATCATAACAAAAATAGATATTTATAAATCAGTAAATAAGAACTAAGATGAGATAAAGGAAAAAATAGGGGTGACACTAATCAATTTAATATTGATCACTATCAGATCCCTTTTGGTTATCTTGGTCTTAATCTTCCTCATCATCTTCCTCCTCTTCCTCATCGTCCTTGGTCCCAGATGGACAGTCTTCTTGTGCACTCTCTCCCTCTTTTTAGCCAGAAATGCCGATTTGCGTCCGACAGTCAGCCAACAGGGCACCATAAAGTTCCAAGTCCTCCTGGGCTTGGAAAATCTTCTTTTCAGCATGAGCCATTAGGGACTAAATAGTCGTGAGAGAGAAATCCAAAGTGGAGATTTGAGGAACAGATTCTTCAGTGTTGTCAGCCATGTTGGCAACATCAGACACAACATTAGGAGCAACAATAGATTTAGACCAGGGAAAGTCGAGTTCTCTCTTCCCTTTGAGTAGAGCAGAGGCATCCTTCAAGTCTTTAGGCAGATAAGTAGTTCTTCACTTATGTCCCGAATGAACCACTGAGACTCCAAAATCCCACAAATCAGAGATGAGAATGGTAGCTTTGTTGACTTCAATCATGCATCTACAAATTGGAGTATTGTCCGGAATACATGCTTCCCAAAATTAAACGGGCTCCCATTTCCTATTGCAAACAGAACGAACGCCCGTGGCCTGGTTACCACAGTGGAATTTGTAGAAGGCGTCCAGTTATTCACAGCTGTTTTGTGAAGCATAGAGTAGAAAGAGGTGAGCTGTGCTGCAGAGAAACGATCAGGGAATTGCTAGAGCAAACCATCAGTGAGCACATCATTTACATCATGAATGTCAGGGTGGTTCCCCTATTCAACATCTGTTGTGATGACAACAGGATTGAATGCATACAACTTTTCCCGAACAAAGACCTTACCATACTTGACACATTCTGGATGCCCAAAACTTGCTGTGAGGTTGGCATAAAATTCCAGCAGGTTTCTTGCAGTATGGTACTACAACAGTAACAGTGGAATACAAACTTCCGAAACTTCAGAAAATCAATAAGATTGAACCTGCCATAGGCGTCCATATCTATATTCTTCTCATCAATCATCCCTATGTGCACATACAGGGGCCACACAACAGAACCATATCCAGAATAGAATTTGTTGGAGAAGGCAGTGGCCAAATCATACTCAACAGTATCTGTGTTGCCTATGATGTTGGCAACATCAACAACAACATCAGTGTCAGGAACCTGAATCTCTTGTTCATCAGTCAGTTCAGCATCATCATCAGTACTGGAATCTTCATCAGATTCTTCCTCAGTGAGTTCTGCACTTTCATCAGTGGAGTCCTCATCAGTAGAAGTGGAGGTGGAAGAGCTATCAGACGGTTGATCTCTTCTTGTAGAAAATTCCTCCATCATTTCAGCATCAGGCTCATCATCAGAGAGATGTGCAGATGGATTTTTAGAGGCAACAAATTTTCCTTACTTCAAACATTCCAAGACTTGGGCTAGAGAGGCTCCATTGTCATCAGAAAAAACAAGTTCCTCAGTGACTGTTTTTTGGGTGGCAGCAGGAAGGGTAGGCTCATCATCACAGGATGCACTACTCTCAGAAGCAGGACCAGATGCAGAGGCTGATGCAACAGCAGAGTTGGTAGTCTTCTTATGGGCCACAAATTCATAATTTGCTTCTTTAGAGTCATCTTGAGGTGTTTTCAGGATCAGCCAACGATTTTGATATATAATATTCTATTTTAAAAGAACAATTTTCATTCACTTAAAAAAAAATCTTGATTGATGAGGATATTTCTTATTCTAGATATTGTAAGTGATGTTAAATTTTAATTTTGAAATCAAAATTTTTTGCATAAATTTTTTTTAATATATGGAGACATGGATGGGGATGTTGAATCCTCGATTAAAAATATCGGAGAATGGGATGGGGATGGGTATGGGGACGTTTTATTATGTATCTCCATCAACATTTTCATCAAGGAATGCTAAAACTCTTTAAAACTCCTCATTATCACCCACAGCAACGAGTGACTTCGACTCGTCTACTAGTAGGTGTAGATAACTCATGACAGTAGTAGCTCTACTCGACCCTGTGAAACCCTCCTCCACTGCAACCAGTTGTTGGTTTTGCCTCCATCGCCATCGCCATTGACGAGTGAAAATCCAAGCACAATTAAGAAAGGTTGGTCGATTTGGAAAAAAATTAGAAGGTGGACACCTTCAAATGTGTCCACAGAACCGAAATCATTCTCATAAGGGAAGGTTAGCTGGATCAAGAAAACATACAATTCCAACGCAACCATAATGTAGGTCTCGTCTTCGCCTGTGAAATATTTAGAGATGTAAGCCCCTAAGAGAGTCAATGTCGGCGCCCTAAACCCCAACAAAAGTAGTTTTCCCCGTCCCATATCTGCTTGTTCATGAAGGGCTAACTCACAACCAATTAAACACTTTGACAGGCAAATCCACACTCTCCACGTCATCAATCCAATCATAAAACCAGAAAATACTTTCCATCAAACCAACGTGCCATCTATGTTCACCAGGAGGGATTTCAGCGCATGAACTTTCAACGAGCGTACAAAGGCTTCCAAGTAGCACAAGCATGAAAAAAATTCTTGGGCCACTTGAAATTTGTTTATGTACAACTACAATGCGGACATTACGTACTCGGCCATTTGTATCCTGTAATACAAGAAATATATATATATATATATATATATATATATATATATATATATATATATATATATATAGACACACACACAAATAGTCAAATCTCTAATCACGGTATCATAAAATCACATTGAATTCCCAACTTTTCAATAGGTCTACTATCAAGATGTGGAAGAAATAAATAGTCAATGCAACAAGCACATTAAGCGTAGAGCCAAAGCTGGATTAAAAATTCAAATAAGAAATTTAACAAGCACGTTAAGTTAGGGATGAGAATTTTTCCCACGGGCTTGTGGACCCGCGAGGAAAATCCGAAACGGAGCGGGTAGGGTGAGCTTTTTCGGGTATGAGTTTGAGTTCGGGGATTTTTAAAAATTTTCGATGCATATTGGGACAGGAATGAGATACTATCTCCATCTCCGAATTCGCCTCAATAATAATAATAATAATTTTGAAGTATAAATATTTTTTATTTATCAAAATTTATTAAATCTTTGAATAATATATAAATTATACTTAATATTAAAATTAAAAAAATAATATTTATTAGTTTGTATTTTTTTATGCATTATATATAATGCATACGTTTATGATAACATAATTTTTATAATATAAAAATATTATTTGATTAAAAAAATATATTCTTACTAAAATTTTGATATATAATATTCTATTTTAAAATAAAAATTTTCATTCACTTAATAAATAATCTTGATTGATGGAGATATTTCTTATTCAAGTTATAATGATTAATTTTAAATTTTAATTTTAAAATCAAAATTTTTTTACACCAATTTTTTTTATGTATTTCACAATAAAATTGACTAATTATATAAATATATATATTATATATTCGGGTATGGAGACAGAGACGGAGATGTAAAATCCTCGATTAAAAATAACGGGGATGAGGACGTTTTTTCATGTATCTGCATCAACATTTTCATCAAGAAATGCTAAAATTCTTTGAAACTGTTCATTCTCACCCACAACAACGAGTGACTTCGACTCGTATAAATATATAATAAAGATAGTGTGTGTATATATGCAGAGGAATGATATATATTGTGTGTGCCTCTTGTTCGGCATCTCATAGACACCACAAAATGTTAATGTTTTGTGTCATATCATATCAACCATCCTCTCATACACCTTTTCGAGCATCAAGAAACTTGATACATTAAATATAATACTTCTAGCACGGCTTGCGGTTCCCAACATATATTGATATACATGTGTGTTATCAAATCAAATAGATGGACGCCACTTTAGCAGTGTTCACATTGATAATTTTTATTATTTTCTTAATTAACATCTTTTTAAATCTTTAAATCCTATCGTTATCTATATTTAAATTTTTAGACGATTATATCACTTATAAAATATATTATTAATTTGAAAAAAAAAAAATCATGTTTTTTTAGATAATTATTCCAATTGTATGCATGATTAATGACGCAACGCATGTAAAGAGGAACTATCTATACTAGGGATCAATCGGTACAGGTGACACGTGTGTTATGTAATCTTTGGTTTTTGAGAAAGTGTATTTTCAAACTTATATAATGGTTTTCAAGATATATTAATGCATGTGTTTTGTACTTTTTGGTTTTTGTTGAAAAAATGGTTTTTAAAACTTGTACAATGGTTTTCAAGCTATATTAACTAGTATTTTGTTGCGTCTTGTACAATCCTCTCTTTTTTGTTTTTTTTTTTAAGAAAACAAAAAAAAAAGGTAAAATAAAAAAAGTGTAACAATCGTGGTGTTTTCATAAACAAATAGTCACCAGAAAGAAATAGATACACTAATTTCACAAAGGTGGGTTACATTTTGTAAATCAAAATACATCAAAGAGCACAAAGTGAGTGTCATTTTGATAAAAAAACTCGTATAAAATAACTAATTTTCTTAATTAATTGACGGAGTAAAGTCATTAATATATATATATATATATATATCAAATTAATTAATAGTATATTAGTATAGACAAACATGTATGTCACTGCTCGAGGGCACACTAAATCCAAAATGTGAAAACGAAATATAAAAAAATGAATTATTCAATAAAAAACAATTTAAACAGAAAGTGAACCAAATGAGATGAATTATTTTTTTATAATGGTGTATGAGTAGGGCTGTGAAAAAATATCGAAATGCCGTCATATTGTATATATTGTACCGAAAAAACCGTATATACAAAAAATTTTGGTTCGATATTATACTGTACCGATCGGTATATGATTTGCAAAATTTCGATATACGAAAAATATTTAAAAAGTCGGTATACACGGTATCGATATGCAGTATGCACGGTATCGGTATACCGACTTTTTAAATATTTTTTAAAACTATTTTTTAAAATAAAATATCGGTATACACGGTATCGTACCTATAGCGTACCAAATATCAGTATACCGAAATTTTTCGGTAAAAAGGGTATGGATAACCGAAATTTTCGATACCGAAATTTTTGGTACGATATACGATATTCATTGAATACCGCGGTACACTGTACCGAACCACCCCTATGTATGGGTTCCAAACAGATATCTTGCCTTGGTAATCAAGAACACATCATTATACAAATCTATCACAGTCATAATTGTAATTTTCAGTGGCAATTAATTATTACTTAAAATTCAAAACTCTCTTCCTTTCGCTTTATAACTCCTCGGTTGGTTACCACCTTGGGATTTTGTATGCCTGCCTGAACGGACTGCAGTGACGTCAAAAATTGTTTATATATATATATATATATATATATGATATCGAACTTTGATGACATGTCTAACACCATGTTAGTATTTTGATATAAAAGGATTAGAAATTAAAAAAAAATCAAGTTATTGTAGTAATACCAAAAATTGACTATTTAAGAGACCAAAAACAAAATAAGCCGATTTACGGGACTATTTTTTCAATTTTCCATTAGATCATTACAAATGTTGTGTACCATCCACCACTAATTATGATTTTTTTTTTTTTAAAAAAAAAAACTAGTAATGTCATATTCGTATCATTTCGTATCCAAATTTATCCAATTCATGATCTCGACTTATACGCGATGCTGCTCTGGCACAAGACCGATGGAGAACTTGGCCGAAGTTATATATATATTAACGTTAAAAAACACAATATATATATATGTTTTTTTTTTCCCTTATAAAAGATGAACACAAATACAAGTGAAATGGACGTTTGAGGCATAATGGGAGAAATGGTGGGGATGGTCACAACTCATAATGTGGTGTGAATTTGCATGCACGTTGCTGTTTTTCAAGGCTGTATTCTTTTGTAATTTTGCTAATTTTCGTCATTTCTCCCTCATCTTTGCTGCCATAGGTCCCCGCCAATATTGTCACTCACTCCATATATCCCTTCTTTATTTTTGGAAAAAAGTTTGACTAATGTTATTTTGCAGCTAAAAATTTGATTTCAAATATTGTAGATTGAAAATTTGAAATAATAAATTTCATAAGATTCCATTCAATAAGAAATTTGAAAATTTGAAATCCATCGTTATAATTGATTAAAAAATAAAAATAATAGGTAAAGAATTTCAAATCGATAGATTTTAAAACTAAACAAATAACTTAAGGTTGTATTTAATTTGGATGCGTTTAAAATCACTATAAATGATTCAAAAAAATAACTAGCTAAGGTTTTAATTAACATATATCTATTGCAGAATGAGTTTATGTAAACAAATCAATAATTTTTATTATGAATTTTAAACCATAAGATTAAATTTCGATGAAAAAGATTTGATTTGGGTTAAAATTTAAAATGACTCGCATCTTGATCGAATATATTTCTCTAATGCATCTCAATTTGAGAAATTATGGGCACATACCGGCCCAACTGCGTGTACTAAATTTGGCGAAAAGTTGGAGACGTATTATACTTCAATTTTAAATTTTATTTATTGTTTGGTTGGAAATAAATTTGTACACTAAGGTCCCGTTTGGTACAAATATGAGATAATTCTAAGACTAGAAGATTGATTGATAAGTGGTTGATTAGAAAAAATAAATATGTATTAATAGTTTTTTTTAATGTTTGGAATGTTTTTTTGATTTGGGATAAGTTAATATTTATTATTTAGGTGGACCAAAATGCCCTCCCTACCAACCCAAATCTTCTTTCTCAAACTCATCTATTATTTCAAAGTCCACCTACTTTGACCCACTACTTGGCAAAACTGAGACAGAGCCGTCTCCAGAATATAAGAGGCCCTAGGAAAATATTAAAGGGAGTGAACTATATAAATTTTTTTAATTAAATATCGATACAATCACTTCATCTAAAAATCAAAATTTCAAATTTTTGTAACTAAAAATAATAACATAAACAATTGAATCGAAATATAAAAAATAAAACTAAAACTAAAAAAGAACTCGATAAATTCTCAAATTTCATTAGTTAGAGATGAATTAATGCATAATACAAATAGAATAATAATCTCCAAATTAAGAAAGCATAAATAATATATTTTTGTCACAACAAATCTGACAAAAATATAAATTATAATTTAAATAATAACTTAAACAATGAATAATTATAATCTAATTAAGTAAAAATCATTCTCATTGTCGAATAATCAAATTACAAGATTCTAGTATATCGAGACCAAAAATTAAATCAATTAAAAAAAATCAACGGCAGTACAAAAATAGACAAAAATAAATTTCATTCAATAAATAAACGAAATATGATTGGCCCAATTTGAATAAACTAACTCATTTGAATGGATCAATTTAGCGAAAAAAAGATATTTTTGTTAAAATAGAAAAAGATATATTTTTTACTAAATAAATAATAGAAAAAATACAAAAAAATTGACCACGATTTCGAATTTTAAACAAAATAAATAGATTCACGTAATATTTTAAATATATATAAAAAAAATTTAAAAAAATTGAGGCCCCGCCAAGGGGAGGCACTAGGCAGCCAGCCGCCTAGGCCGCCTCCCCTTGGAGCCGGCACTGAACTGAGAAAGAGGAATTTGAATGCTCCGAAATTGTAGATGTGTAACGCCCAGAAATTCGTCACGTATCCGCATGCATAACTAGGGGATTTAATAAGTTTAAAATAATGTGAAAATGTGTTAAATTATTTTTATGAATGATTATTTAAATTATGTGATTTATTTGCATGTTTTAAATATTTTTTTGGCATTTAAATCTGTTTGATGTGATTTATAAATTTATTTGAGAAATTTTATTTTATGATCGCGTAGGCGGGGCCGTGGACGGACGAGATGTTATTTTCAACCAAAATATTTTATGAGATTGTTAGGAGCCTTAAAATATTATTTTAAGGTATAATTTGAAGAAAATTATGGTATTTATATATATGTATATTTAGATGTCCGTTTTTACCCAAAATAAGTCATTTTAATGAATTTTATTAACCTTAAAAATCTCCTATTTTATTATTTCGAGATTATTAAGTTCTTAGCAAATTATCATGTATTTTGTTTAAAAGTTAAATTATAGTAATTATCTATCCAAAGTATTTATTTAAATATTTAACCTAGACTACTCAAAATATTATCCTAAGATTTTCTACCCTAATCCACCTACCCCTTACCTTACGTAAACTCACCTTTGAGCCGCCTCCATCATCCATCAGAAACCTCCTCCACTTCACAGCACACACAACACGATTAACTTGAAGAAAAATCAAGAGTTTGACGTATCGTTCGTCCCGGAGATCAATCTACGCGTCGATAACGTATATTCGAGCGATTAAATCGCAAAGGCACGTTTCGATTCCCTTCTTGAACACCATTTGAGTCATATTACACTGATTTATGCATAAAAGGATTGATTTTGCATGTGTATGTGGTTTTGATTGAAGATCATGCATGAATTTTTGAGCAGTCCACGTTTATGGCTTGAATATCAGATTTTCTCACGTTTTTCTGCTATGACATGTTCCAGCATGCTGATCCATGGTTAGGGGTCTGAGTTAGGGTCCCTAGGATCGACTTGTATTGGTTCATGAACAGGGAATAGGCTGAAAACGAAATAAGAACAGAAACATGCACCAGGCACGCAGGTTGAGCAATTCTAGGAGAATTGATCGTGTAGGCTGTATGGTGCGAGTTCGAGGCTGGTTCTAGTTGAGTTATAATCCTAAGACCTTGGGAAAGGTCCTCCAGGTGGGTTTCCGGCCGGTAATGGCCGGAGATGGGCGGCCGAACGGCCTGAAGTCTGAGTTGGTATTTTGCGCGCGAGCAGATTTTAGGTAGAGGAAGAAGGGACTGGTTTCGGGTCTATAGGATGAGTTATGGGCTGGGGTTTGTCTTGTTGGAACCCTCTGGATGTGGGCTAGGTAGGTTGGGTGGTGCTTTGGCCGGTGGTGGCTGGAGTCAGGCGGTCGAAGCCCATATAGGGCTGCTGGTCGTTGGTCATAGACTCATGGAACAGCCTAGCTTAAGTTCTGAATTTTGGTGTTTTGGGGGCCGGGCTCGGGTTCTTGAGTCCGGGTTGGGTCTAAAATATTGTGAGTTAAGTTAGATGAGTCCGGGTTCGGGTCCGGGTTATATTGGTTGGACTTGGGTATTTTAATTTATTTTTATTAATAGTTTAAGTTATGATTTAATGAGCTGATTAAGTGGTTAATGGGCTTAAAAAATTTATTGGGTAAGGTTAAGTATTAATTGGGATTGAATAATACATTTGAGCTAAAATATAAGTTAATAGACCTAAGGTCAGTTATTGAGTCAGTCTAGAATTTTTATGAGCTTAAGTTTAAGGGAGGGGTCAGCAGCTCGAACAAGTCCTTGGAATAAATGAACCGTAAATATATATTTAATATATGCATGTATTTTATATATTATATAAGTATAATTTTTAAGAAAATAAATTAAATATATATTTACGGCAAATTTTCATGAAAATAAAGAAATAAGTGAGAATTTTCAAGTTCATGCATCATGTAAGAATTTTTATGATAAGTTTAAATGCATGTTAAGAAAAATATATTTTTTTATGGAAGTTGAAATGAAGGTGGAAAGTGATGTAGTTGGAGGCCGGGATACCTGGGCCCGGTGACCTTCCTAATGATGTATAAGTATGATGAGCTTATGGATCCAGCTGAGAGGGCTGGTGAAGTGGCAGCACAGAGGTGGAAACCCCACCGCCGCGTACGTTGGTTTATAGATTGATCAATCGAGATGCCACCGACATGGATACGACCTGTTGAGAACTAAAAAATTATATTAAGACATTTTATGAGATTCATTAAATATGATGTTTATGATTAGCATGATGATGAAGCATTATAATTATTTATTCATGTTTATATGCATATATTTTAAGACCATGCACGTATATTTATATTCACGTATTTTATATGATGTGTGCTTGTGTGTGGTTTCATTTTGTTATGTAAAGATAGAACGTGCTGAGCCTCTAGGCTCACTAGATTTAAATGGTGCAGGTGAGCAGAATGTTAATGAAGTTAATGTGTTTCCGACTGGCGGCGATGGCGTATGAGTATCCAGGCGGCTAGAACCCGTGACCATTGCTCTATGATGATTTTTATGTTGAGATTTAGCACAATCATTTCCGCACATGTTTTATTATTTTGGATTGTTAGTATATGCATGGATTTTAGATTTAAGTATTTATTTTCTATGGTGCATGGATTTTTGTGTAGGAAGTATAAATTAGGAATTTTATTATGATATTTTTATGAATTATTATTTAGTAATTAATTTTAAGTATTTTAATTGAATGCGTAAACTTTTATTATATATTTTTTTTGTATTTTAAATTAAGTAAAGTGATTTTTAAGTATGATATGTATATATATATATGTATGGGCATATATATATTTATATTCATTATTTTATTATCAGAGAGTTTAAAAAAAAATAATACAGTAGAATTTTTAGGATGTTTCATTTGGTATCAGAGCCATGGTCCTTGGAGGGTGACTAGCCTGCTGCTCGGAGCTCAGAAACCGCACTGCCAGTCTGTAAGTTTTAAGTGTTTTAAATTATGATTTATGCATGGGACACAGGAGTTATGTTTTTATTGATTTATGAAAATAAAAATTTAAAGTTACGACAGTCTTAAAGTCAAAAATATTAGTTATGCATTGCGATTTACGTGGGGAAATATGTGGTGGTGCAGTATGCCTCCTAGACAGATGAACCGACGCGGGAATCCTCCAACTCCTCCTCAGCAAAATCCGCTCACAGCACTGGAGCAGGCCAGTGCTAATATGTGACAGGGATCACCGCACTGTTGGAACAATATGCAACACGACCCCGACTTACACACGACGAGGACGTTGCGGAACGGTTCTAGAAGAAAGGACCGAAGGAGTTTTCTGGTACCACTGATCCACTCGTGGCTGAGGGGTGGATCCGTTCCTTGGAGACCATATTTGCTTATATGGGACTCACTGATGCCAAAAAAGTAAAGTGCGCGGTGTACATGATGAAAGACTGAAACGACCCTAACTCTATAATAAATAAATAAATAAATATGCGGAAATTTTTTTTTTTTTTTTTTATACTTACTAAATAAAATATGTACATATATGCCCATACATATATGCACAGAGTAAAAATATTTAAAATGAATAACCAATTAAATACTTAAATAAAAATTGCATTCTTAAAAATATAATAATAAATATCTGAGTCAAACATTAATTAAAATATACTGCATAAATAAATAAAAGTTTGCATGCACTGAAAATAATAAAAATATGTATCATGCTGACAACACAAAAACATGCATAGCGACTCAGAATATTTCACGGTCACGGGGCCACTGCATGCATGCTCATACGTCCTCGCCTCCGGTGGGTACAACGTCATCCTCAACGTACTCACCTGCACCATACCAGTGTAGTGAGCCTAGAGGCCCAACATGCTAACATAACAAGGGTTTAAAATAATTTAAACCAATTTAATACTAATACATACATATACATGAATGAGCATGCTTAAAAATTTCATAACATAACTTAACTTAAATAAACATAAATAACATTATACATAACATTATTGAGCAATTCATTTTCTAACATCGCATGGTTGTATCCGTAGTGTAACCTTAAATCATACATTAAATACTGATCAGCGTGGAAACCTACGTACGTGGCCGGTGACGAATCACCTCTTAAATTGGCAGTAAACTGCCCTTCAATCATATGGGGACGAATCCCCCTTAAATTGTCACACTTCAACTTCCAACATAAAATATTTTTATTGCTCAACTTAAACATTAAATTATGCATAAAATATTATTTCATGAATGCATGTACTTGAATAAAATGTGTGTCCATCATATATATTTAATTTAATTTCTTATTAACATATAAATATTAAAATAACTTGAATGCATAAAAATAATTAAATATATAATCAGGACACATGCAAATTTTCTCATGGATGGTCCTGGACTGCTGGCCCTACACTCAAGCCCATTAACTTAAAACTGGCCCATTAACATACTTAAGCCCATTAACTTAACTTTAAGCCCAAATAATTAGTCTAAGCCCAATTAAATTAAATAAGCCCATTAAAATTACACTAAGCCCAATAACACTTAAACTGGCCCAATGGGCCCAAAAACCCAAAGACTGGCCCAATAACTTTTATGGGCTCAAAAGCCCACAAAATTAATGGACTAACTTAATTAAAATTTTAAAAGAACCAAATAAAATTATTTGGGATTCCAAATAATTTTATTTCAATTTATTTGACTCAAAAACACATAAATTTGTAAAATACTTTAAAAAAATAAAATACTCGAGCCCGGCCCACCAAACTCGGACCCGAACTCACTGACCCGACCCACTACCAAACCGACCCGACCCAAACCCCATATCCCGACCCGGTTCACTGCAGAACCCTAATTCCCGAACCCCTCTCCCCTTAGCCTCTCGGCCGTGAGCAGCAGGCCATCTTGGCCTGCTGCCGGCCGGCTCCGGCCGCCCCTGGCCGGAGCGCCGCCGCCCGGACGTAGCCCACGTCCGGGCGGACCTAACCCAGTCGGGCCCAAGCCCCCATGCAGCCAGGAACCCTGACCCCGTAGCCCTGAACCCGTAACCCTAATCTGTGCGCCTCCATGGCCGAATGGATGCAGCTCAGTCCTAGCCTCGTTCCAGCCCAAACTGACCGACTCCGACCGACCCTAAGGCACTCTAGGGTCCCTCTGGACCGAGCCATCAGCTGTACACATCCATGGAATAAAGAAAAAAAAACGTGAATCATGAAGCAAAGCATAGCAAAAGTCGAACCCTTCAACCAATTTCTGAAATAATTCGAAAACTTTAATGCCTACACCATTAACACGATATATATATCTGATTGGTACAAACAAATTGAAAGAAAATCATGCCTTTCACCGTAGGACGAAGAGAAACGAGCGTGAGACGACTTCCGGGACGACGGGACGACGACGGGGTGCTTAGCTTGCTTGAGACCTTCGAAAATATGGCTATGGAAATCTAGGGGGTGCCTTGAACCGATGAAGAAGATGATGATGGGGCGTCGGCTGCTTTGGGAGAGAAAAGTGTCGGCTAGGGGTTTGATAGATTAGGGTTAATTAGGTTTAATTAGAAAAATAGGTTGAATAATTAAATAAAAGGTTTTAAAATAACTAACATGCAACTTAAACTCTTAAATCAATATTTTAAAAAAAAAATCTGATAATTTAACATAAATCTCGAAATATAATTTTAGGGGAATTCTAAAAATACTAAAAGTCCACATTTTGACTAATTTTGAATAAAAACGGACTCCTAAAATTATAAAATTAAATACTTAAAATTTTGGGATAATAAAACTCAAAATAATATTTTAAGGCTCTAAAAAGGCTCATAAAATAATTTGGGTGGAAAGTTGTCATCTCGTCCGTCCACGGTCCCGTCTACGCGATCAAATAATAAAAATACTAAAAATCATAAAATTACTAATTATGGGTTAAATGCTTAAAAATAAATTAAATCATGCACAAATAATTCACATAATTATTTAACCCATAAATCATAAATTTAAATAATTAAATATCTTAATTATGCAGGCGGATTTATGTAATTAAAAATACCGGGTGTTACAATTCTCCCCCCCTTAAATTGAATTTCGTCCTCGAAATTAAAGTACTTACCCGAACAACTCCGGGTAGCGAGTCCTCATATCCTCCTCGGTCTCCCAAGTAGCTTCCTCCTCCGAGTGATTCAGCCACTGGACTCTGACCATCGGTATGACCCGCGTCCTAAGCCTCCGCTCCTCTCTAGCCAAAATCCGCACTGGTCTCTCCTCGTAAACAAGATCTGGCGGCAACTGTAAGGGCTCAAAATCCAACACATGCGACGGTTGGAAACATATCTCCGAAGCATGGATACATGGAATACGTTGTGCACTGCCGCTAGCCCTGGAGGTAGAGCTAAACGATAGGCCAACGTGCCAACTCGCTCCAAGATCTCGAATGGCCCTATGTATCTCGGATTAAGCTTGCCTCTCCGCCCAAAACGCGCTACTCCCTTCATAGGTGACACCTTCAAGAATACGTGATCACCTACCGCGAACTCCAAATCGCGTCGTCTGGCATCCGCATAACTCTTCTGCCGACTCTGCGCAGTCCTCATCCTGTCTCGAATCTGCGTCACAATGTCAGCTGTCTGCTGCACAATCTCTGGACCCAACAAAATCCTCTCTCCAACCTCATCCCAATGCACCGGAGATCTGCATCTCCTCCCATAGAGCGCTGCATATGGAGCCATACCTATAGACGACTGAAAGCTGTTGTTATAGGTAAACTCCACTAATGGCAGTCTAGTCTCCCAAGATCCTCGAAAATCGATAACACAAGCTCTCAGAAGATCCTCGAGAACCTGGATCACTCTCTCGGACTGACCATCTGTCTGGGGATGAAAAGCTGTACTGAACAAAAGTCTAGTCCCCAAAGCTGTGTGCAGACTCTTCCAAAACGCTGAGGTGAATCTCGGATCTCTGTCTGACACGATAGACACTGGTATGCCATGCAGTCTAACAATCTCTCTGATGTAAAGCTCTGCATACTGTGTCAAGGTGTAATTAGTCCTTACCGGCAAGAAATGAGCTGACTTGGTGAGTCTATCCACAATCACCCAAATCGCTGTACAACCTCTGGCACTCCTCGGTAAGCCAACCACAAAGTCCATCGTAATATTCTCCCATTTCCATTCCGGAATAGGGAGAGGTCTAAGAAGTCCTGCTGGACGCTGATGCTCTGCTTTGACTTGCTGACAAGTCAAGCACTCTGACACCACTCTCCCGATGTCACTCTTCATCCCGGGCCACCAATACAATAGCTGCAAGTCCTTGTACATCTTCGTACTTCCGGGGTGAATGGAGTACGGAGATGCGTGAGCCTCTGTCAAAATCTCAGCTCGCAACTGATCGACGTTCGGTACCCACATCCTACCACGGTACTGAACGATGCCATCCTCCACTGTATACAAGAGATTACCTCTAGCCTCATCTCTCTGTCTCCATCGCTGTAACTCCTCATCAGTGGACTGTCCCTCTCTAATCCGATCTCTCAAAACTGGCTGCACCGTCAACACTGACAAGCTCGGTGCATGGCCACTCGGATAGCACTCCAAACCAAATCTCTGAATCTCGGTCTGTAGTGGTAACTGCACAGTCAAACATGTTACCACTGATGACTTCCGACTCAAAGCATCGGCCACTACATTAGCTTTACCCGGATGGTAGCTAATGTCACAATCATAGTCCTTCACCAACTCCAACCATCTGCGCTGTCTCATGTTCAACTCCTTCTGGGTGAAGAAGTACTTGAGGCTCTTGTGATCGGTGAAAATCTTGCACTTCTCGCCGTAAAGATAGTGCCTCCAGATTTTCAAAGCGAAAACCACTGCTGCCAACTCCAAGTCATGCGTCGGGTAGTTCTGCTCATGAATCTTCAACTGTCTCGACGCATACGCAATAACCTTACCACACTGCATAAGCACTGCGCCTAAACCAAGTTTAGACGCGTCGGTGTAAACCACTAACTCCTCATGTGGTACTGTCATCGCTAACACTGGTGCTGTAGTGAGTGCTTCCTTCAGCTGATCGAAGCTCCTCTGACAGTCTGAACTCCATATAAACTTCGCATTCTTCTTGGTCAAAGAAGTCAAGGGTACTGCAATAGAGGAAAAACCCTTGATGAACTTCCTGTAGTATCCGGCCAAACCCAAGAAACTGCGAATCTCTGAAGCATTCTTCGGAATGCCCCAATTCTGCACTGCCTCCACCTTAGACTGATCGACTGCAACTCCATCTCTCGAAATAATGTGGCCAAGAAATGCCACCTGCTCAAGCCAAAACTCGCACTTGCTGAACTTGGCATACAACCGATGCTCCCTCAAAGTCTGCAATGCGGTCTGAAGGTGCTGTCTATGCTCCTCGATGCTCCTAGAATAGATCAAAATATCATCAATAAAGACTATGATGAACTGATCCAGATATGGCTGAAAGACTCGGTTCATGAGATCCATGAAAACCGCTGGAGCATTGGTCAACCCAAATGGCATCACCAAGAACTCGTAATGCCCATATCGTGTCCGGAAAGCAGTCTTGGACACATCTGCATCCCTAACACGCAACTGATGGTAACCAGATCGCAGATCGATCTTGGAGAACACTGAAGCTCCCTGCAACTGGTCAAACAAGTCCTCTATCCTCGGCAGTGGATACTTGTTCTTCACTGTGACTCTGTTAAGCTCTCGGTAATCGATGCACAGTCTCATACTGCCATCCTTCTTCTTCACAAACAACACCGGAGCTCCCCAAGGAGAAAAGCTAGGTCGAACAAAGCCTTTCTCTAACAACTCCTGTATCTGCTCCTTCAACTCTTTCATCTCGGTAGGAGCAAGCCTGTACGGTGCCTTAGAGATAGGCACGGTGTCTGGCACTAAGTCAATACTGAACTCCACCTCTCTCACTGGTGGAATTCCTGCCACATCCTCCGGAAAGACATCCGGAAAGTCACGAACCACCTCTAACTCTGATAATGATCTGCTAGATGGCTCTGAAGTCGTGACAATACTCGCTAGAAACCCCTGGCAACCCCGTCTCAACAACTTCCTCGCCTGAATATAGGATATCACCTGAGGAATATCACTGCTCTGAGATGCATAAAAAGTGAACGGGTCGCCCCCTGTAGGTCTCACTGACACTGATCTCCGACGAAAATCAATCGAAGCTCCATTGACTGTCAACCAGTCCATACCCAAAATAAGATCAAAACCACTCAAAGGCAAGACTACTACATCTGCTCGAATGGAGTGTCCCTGCAGCTCTAACTCCAGTCCTCGAATAACCTTCGAGGTAGACATAATCTGCCCTGACGGCATAGTAACATCATACCCGCTGTCACTACTCTCAGGTGTGATGCCTACCCGCCTGATAAACTCCAGGGAGATAAACGAATGCGTAGCCCCTGAATCTAGCAACGCAAACGTGGAGTTGCCCCAACTAGAATTCTCCCTGCACGCAGAAAATTCCCAACAGTTTCATACCACTTCTAATTTTTCCCAAACGAGTCACTACAAGTTCTTAATTCTAATCACAAGTAAAACATGCTTCCTATTCTAACATGCAGTTAAATGACCCAAATAACAAAAATTTCAAATTAAATACTAAATCTTTAACCAAAGGAGAATTTATTAAAATACTAGGGATAGGATGTACCGGTGATCAAGGAGGTGTCTGGATCGACCTCCTCAGCCTGCATCACGAACACCCTACCAGCGGTGTTCTTCTTCCTGGGGCAGTTAGCAATCTGATGCCCCGGCTCTCTGCAGTGGAAGCAAACTCCTGCTCCCAATAGGCAAGGTCCCGAATGCATCTTCTGGCACTTCGGGCAAGTGGGATGAGCTATGGCATTAGGGGCCCCGCCCCTCTGCTGCTGCGGCCTCTGCTGCTGTGGCCTATGCTGCTGATTCGGGCCCTTAGCCGGCCCTGTATACTGCTTCTTCGCAGGTGGCTGCGAAGATGGTCGCTGATATCCTGTCTGTACAAACTGCCTCTTGCCCTGCTGCTCTCTCTGGATCGCTCTCCGACCCTCCTCAGAACGCAAGGCCCTGCTGACTGCAGACTCATATGTAAACACGTCTGCCATGCGCACGTCATGCCTGATCTCAGCCTTCAGGCCCTCAACAAACTGTCGCAGCTTCTCCTGCGGACTATCAGCAATCATGGGCACAAAACGACAGCCCCTCTCAAACTGGCTTATGTACTCCACCACAGATCTGTCCCCCTGACGGAGACTCATGAACTCTCGGATCATGCGACTGCGCACATCCTCAGTGAAATATTTGGCGTAGAAGATACGCCTGAACTCAGCCCATGTCAGAGTAGGTAGATGGACTCCTCGTACTGCACCCTCCCACCATGAGGCTGCATCGCCTCGCATCATGTAAGTAGCACAGCTCACCCTGTCGGCGTCTGTGATCCCCATATAGTCAAAGATGGACTCAAGTGAGCGAATCCATCCCTCAGCCACCAACGGATCGGTGGTCCCCAAGAACTCCTTAGGCCCCTTCTTCTGGAACCTCTCGGCGACGTCCTCCTCGTGGGACAGTCTGGGACGGGCTGCCTGCTGCTCCAGCAAGGCAGTAATACCCGCCATCATAGTGGCACTGGCCTGCTCCAGTGCTGTAATAGGGTGCTGCTGAGGTGGCGGTGGAGGTGGAGGTGGATGTGGAGGTCTCCCACGTCGGTTCACCTGTCTGGGAGGCATTCTGCACCACCACATATTTGTTTACGTAAATCGCCATGCATAACTAAGTGTTTTGAAATTAATACTAACTTAAATTCTAGAAATTAAATCATGCTATAAACATTTAAAACTTACAGACCGGTAGCGTGGATTTATGAGCTCGCATAGCAGTGAGGACCCCTCCGAGGACCGTGCTCTGATACCAACTGAAACGACCCTAACTCTATAATAAATAAATATGCGGAAAATTTTTTTTTTTTTTTATACTTACTAAATAAAATATGTACATATATGCCCATACATATATGCACAGAGTAAAAATATTTAAAATGAATAACCAATTAAATACTTAAATAAAAATTGCATTCTTAAAAATATAATAATAAATATCTGAGTCAAACATTAATTAAAATATACTGCATAAATAAATAAAAGTTTGCATGCACTGAAAATAATAAAAATATGTATCATGCTGACAACACAAAAACATGCATAGCGACTCAGAATATTTCACGGTCACGGGGCCACTGCATGCATGCTCATACGTCCTCGCCTCCGGTGGGTACAACGTCATCCTCAACGTACTCACCTGCACCATACCAGTGTAGTGAGCCTAGAGGCCCAACATGCTAACATAACAAGGGTTTAAAATAATTTAAACCAATTTAATACTAATACATACATATACATGAATGAGCATGCTTAAAAATTTCATAACATAACTTAACTTAAATAAACATAAATAACATTATACATAACATTATTGAGCAATTCATTTTCTAACATCGCATGGTTGTATCCGTAGTGTAACCTTAAATCATACATTAAATACTGATCAGCGTGGAAACCTACGTACGTGGCCGGTGACGAATCACCTCTTAAATTGGCAGTAAACTGCCCTTCAATCATATGGGGACGAATCCCCCTTAAATTGTCACACTACTTCAACTTCCAACATAAAATATTTTTATTGCTCAACTTAAACATTAAATTATGCATAAAATATTATTTCATGAATGCATGTACTTGAATAAAATGTGTGTCCATCATATATATTTAATTTAATTTCTTATTAACATATAAATATTAAAATAACTTGAATGCATAAAAATAATTAAATATATAATCAGGACACATGCAAATTTTCTCATGGATGGTCCTGGACTGCTGGCCCTACACTCAAGCCCATTAACTTAAAACTGGCCCATTAACATACTTAAGCCCATTAACTTAACTTTAAGCCCAAATAATTAGTCTAAGCCCAATTAAATTAATAAAGCCCATTAAAATTACACTAAGCCCAATAACACTTAAACTGGCCCAATGGGCCCAAAAACCCAAAGACTGGCCCAATAACTTTTATGGGCTCAAAAGCCCACAAAATTAATGGACTAACTTAATTAAAATTTTAAAAGAACCAAATAAAATTATTTGGGATTCCAAATAATTTTATTTCAATTTATTTGACTCAAAAACACATAAATTTGTAAAATACTTTAAAAAATAAAATACTCGAGCCCGGCCCACCAAACTCGGACCCGAACTCACTGACCCGACCCACTACCAAACCGACCCGACCCAAACCCCATATCCCGACCCGGTTCACTGCAGAACCCTAATTCCCGAACCCCTCCCCTTAGCCTCTCGGCCGTGAGCAGCAGGCCATCTTGGCCTGCTGCCGGCCGGCTCCGGCCGCCCCTGGCCGGAGCGCCGCCGCCCGGACGTAGCCCACGTCCGGGCGGACCTAACCCAGTCGGGCCCAAGCCCCCATGCAGCCAGGAACCCTGACCCCGTAGCCCTGAACCCGTAACCCTAATCTGTGCGCCTCCATGGCCGAATGGATGCAGCTCAGTCCTAGCCTCGTTCCAGCCCAAACTGACCGACTCCGACCGACCCTAAGGCACTCTAGGGTCCCTCTGGACCGAGCCATCAGCTGTACACATCCATGGAATAAAGAAAAAAAAAAACGTGAATCATGAAGCAAAGCATAGCAAAAGTCGAACCCTTCAACCAATTTCTGAAATAATTCGAAAACTTTAATGCCTTTAATGCCTACACCATTAACACGATATATATATCTGATTGGTACAAACAAATTGAAAGAAAATCATGCCTTTCACCGTAGGACGAAGAGAAACGAGCGTGAGACGACTTCCGGGACGACGGGACGACGACGGGGTGCTTAGCTTGCTTGAGACCTTCGAAAATATGGCTATGGAAATCTAGGGGGTGCCTTGAACCGATGAAGAAGATGATGATGGGGCGTCGGCTGCTTTGGGAGAGAAAAGTGTCGGCTAGGGGTTTGATAGATTAGGGTTAATTAGGTTTAATTAGAAAAATAGGTTGAATAATTAAATAAAAGGTTTTAAAATAACTAACATGCAACTTAAACTCTTAAATCAATATTTTAAAAAAAAAATCTGATAATTTAACATAAATCTCGAAATATAATTTTAGGGGAATTCTAAAAATACTAAAAGTCCACATTTTGACTAATTTTGAATAAAAACGGACTCCTAAAATTATATAAAATTAAATACTTAAAATTTTGGGATAATAAAACTCAAAATAATATTTTAAGGCTCTAAAAAGGCTCATAAAATAATTTGGGTGGAAAGTTGTCATCTCGTCCGTCCACGGTCCCGTCTACGCGATCAAATAATAAAAATACTAAAAATCATAAAATTACTAATTATGGGTTAAATGCTTAAAAATAAATTAAATCATGCACAAATAATTCACATAATTATTTAACCCATAAATCATAAATTTAAATAATTAAATATCTTAATTATGCAGGCGGATTTATGTAATTAAAAATATCGGGTGTTACAAAGACGATGCAGCCCTTTGGTGGGAGGGCGCAGTTCGAGGTGTGAACCCACAGACTTTGACGTGGGAGGAGTTCAAGCGGATGTTCTTCGCCAAATATTTTACTGAGGATGTGCGCAGCCAAATTATTCGGGAGTTCATGAGTCTCCGACAGGGGGACAAGACGGTGGTTGAGTATATCAAGCACTTCAAGAGGGGGTGTCATTTTGTGCCCCTGATTGCTGATAGTGCGCAGGAGAAGATGAGACAGTTCATCGATGGGCTTAGGGCGGAAATCAAGCATGATGTACGCATGTTGGACGCCACTACTTATGAGGCTGCAGTTAGTAGGGCATTGAGATCCGAGGATGGTAGGAAGGAAATCTTGAGGGAGCAGCAGAGGAAGAGACAGTTCCAACCATCGTACCACGAGTCGCATCCACAGCAGGATGCAAAGAAGCAGTCCACTGGGCCGTCGAAGGGTCCAAATCCACTGAGACAGCAGGGAGCTATCGTTCCTCGTGCAGAAGCACTACCTCTCTGCTAGAAATGCCAGAAGCCCCATCTAGGACAGTGCATAAAGGGATCAGGCATGTGCTACCATTGCAAGGAACCGGGACACATTATGCTGCACTGTCCCAAGAAGAATGCTTCCGGACGTGTCTATGTGATGCAGGCGGAGGAAGCAGTGCCGGATACTTTGCGCATCACGGGTAATTTTACTTAACGCATTAAAATTTGTTGTTTTTGGATTGCTCTATTCGGGACTACGCGAAGAAACTTGTTATTGCCCAGAGTTCGTTTCAATTTCGAGGACGAAATTCCATTTAAGGGGGAGAGAATTGTAACGCCCAAAAATTCGTCACGTATCAGCATGCATAACTAGGGGATTTAATAAGTTTAAAATAATGTGAAAATGTGTTAAATTATTTTTATGAATGATTATTTAAATTATGTGATTTATTTGCATGTTTTAAATATTTTTTCGGCATTTAAATTTGTTTGATGTGATTTATGAATTTATTTGAGAAATTTTATTTTATGATCGCGTAGGCGGGGCCGTGGACGGACGAGATGTTATTTTCATCCAAAATATTTTATGAGATTGTTAGGAGCCTTAAAATATTATTTTAAGGTATAATTTGAAGAAAATTATGGTATTTATATATATGTATATTTAGATGTCCGTTTTTACCCAAAATAAGTCATTTTAATGAATTTTATTAACTTTTAAAAATCTCCTATTTTATTATTTCGAGATTATTAAGTTATTAGCAAATTATCATGTATTTTTTTAAAGGTTAAATTATAGTAATTATCTATCCAAAGTATTTATTTAAATATTTAACCTAGACTACTCAAAATATTATCCTAAGATTTTCTACCCTAATCCACCTACCCCTTACCTTACGTAAACTCACCTTTGAGCCGCCTCCATCATCCATCAAAAACCTCCTCCACTTCACAGCACACACAACACGATTAACTTGAAGAAAAATCAAGAGTTTTACGTATCGTTCGTCCCGGAGATCAATCTACGCGTCGATAACGTATATTCGAGCGATTAAATCGCAAAGGCACGTTTTGATTCCCTTATTGAACACCATTTGAGTCATATTACACTTCTTTATTCATAAAAGGATTGATTTTGCATGTGTATGTGGTTTTGATTGAAGATCATGCATGAATTTTTGAGCAGTCCACGTTTATGGCTTGAATATCAGATTTTCTCACGTTTTTTTGCTATGACACGTTCCAGCATGCTGATCCATGGTTAGGGGTCTGAGTTAGGGTCCCTAGGATCGACTTGTATTGGTTCATGAACAGGGAATAGGCTGAAAATGAAATAAGAACAGAAACATGCACCAGGCGTGTAGGTTGAGCAATTCTGGGAGAATTGATCGTGTAGGCTGTATGGTGCGAGTTCGGGGCTGGTTCCAGTTGTGTTAGAACCCCAAGACCTTGGGAAAGGTCCTCCAAGTGGGTTTTCGGCCGGTAATGGCCGGAGATGGGCGGCCGAAGGGCCTGAAGTCTGAGTTGGTGTTCTGCGCGCGAGCAGATTTTAGGTAGAGGAAGAAGGGACTGGTTTTGGGTCTATAGGGTGAGTTATGGGCTGGGGTTTGTCTTGTTGGAACCCTATGGATGTGGGCTAGGTAGGTTGGGTGGTGCTTTGGCCGGTGGTGGCTGGAGTCAGGCGGTCGAAGCCCATATAGGGCTGCTAGTCGTTGGTCATAGACTCATGGGACAGCCTAGCTTAAGTTCTGAATTTTGGTGTTTTGGGGGCCGGGCTCGGGTTCTTGAGTTCGGGTTGGGTCTAAAATATTGTGAGTTAAGTTAGATGAGTCCGGGTTCGGGTTCGGGTTATATTGGTTGGACTTGGGTATTTTAATTTATTTTTATTAATAGTTTAAGTTATGATTTAATGAGCAGATTAAGTGGTTAATGGGCTTAAGAAATTTATTGGGTAAGGTTAAGTATTAATTGGGATTGAATAATACATTTGAGCTAAAATATAAGTTAATAGGCCTAAGGTCAGTTATTGAGTCATTCTAGAATTTTTATGAGCTTAAGTTTAAGGGAGGGGTCAGCATCTCGAACAAGTCCTTGAAAAAATAAATGAACCATAAATATATATTTAATATATGCATGTATTTTATTTGTTATATAAGTATGATTTTTAAGAAAATAAATTAAATATATATTTACGGGCAAATTTTCATGAAAATAAAGAAATAAGTGAGAATTTTCAAGTTCATGCATCATGTAAGAATTTTTATGATAAGTTTAAATGCATGTTAAGAAAAATATATTTTTTATGGAAGTTGAAGTGAAGGTGGAAAGTTATGTGGTTGGAGGCCGGGATACCTGGGCCCGGTGACCTTCCTAATGATGTATAAGTATGATGAGCTTAAGGATCCAGCTGAGAGGACTGGTGAAGTGGCAGCACAGAGGTGGAAACCCCACCGCCACGTACGTTGGTTTATAGATTGATCAATCGATTAGTATGATGTCACCGACATGGATACGACCTGTTGAGAACTAAGAAATTATATTAAGACATTTTATGAGATTCATTAAATATGATGTTTATGATTAGCATGATGATGAAGCATTATAATTATTTATTCATGTTTATATGCATATATTTTAAGACCATGCACGTATATTTATATTCACGTATTTTATATGATGTGTGCTTGTGTGTGGTTTCATTTTGTTATGTAAGGATAGAACGTGCTGAGCCTCTAGGCTCACTAGATTTAAATGGTGCAGGTGAGCAGAATGTTAATGAAGTTAATGTGTTTCCGACTGGCACCGAGGGCGTATGAGTATCCAGGCGGCTAGAACCCGTGACCATTGCTCTATGATGATTTTTATGTTGAGATTTAGCACAATCATTTCCGCACATGTTTTATTATTTTGGATTGTTAGTATATGCATGGATTTTAGATTTAAGTATTTATTTTCTAGGGTGCATGGATTTTTGTGTAGGAAGTATGAATTAGGAATTTTATTATGATATTTTTATGAATTATTATTTAGTAATTAATTTTAAGTATTTTAATTGAATGCGTAAACTTTTATTGTATATTTTTTTGTATTTTAAATTAAGTAAAGTTATTTTTAAGTATGATATGTATATATATATGTTTGGGCATATATATATTTATATTCATTATTTTATTATTAGAGAGTTGAAAAAAAAATAATAATACAGTAGAATTTTTAGGATGTTTCAAGATGCTTCCCATTTCCAGATCTGAATAACGAAGAAGCAAATTCATTAAATGTTCTCCAATTCGGTTACCTTCGATGTGTAGACTTACTCTGTGGCCTAGATTTATTTGGACATCAAAATTTTCTAACACACAAATCAACACCAAAATTGATACGATAATTTGCATACAGAAGCTCGTATTAGCCAGATCTAAAGAATATGAGCGAAAATCATTTAAATTACTCAATCTCAAAGAACTTCAAATTGTAGCAGTAAGTATTTTCATTTCTCCATTATTTTCGTCGCCCCGATGTTTCGTATTTTTGCTATCTGGGTTTTTACATGATTTTTTCCAACTTGTTACAGTTGCGTATAGCAAATATGCTTGAATATAGTAAAAAACGATTTACTAGATAAAAAATTGAGAGTTTCGGCAACACTAATTTGAAACAATCATTGTGTTTTGAGTTTTTTTTTTGCTAATTCGAATAGTTTGTGAAACGAACCATACTCGAAGGAATTTTTTCTTAAAATATTACATATATGCATCTATACTTAAAATAGATTTTCATAAAATTTAATACATAATAAAAAGAGATTTCATCTTAAAAGTTTAAAAACTCGAACAGATTAAAATCCATGCAAACGACTATAATCTCAAAAGTATGCAAACTAATAAAAAATAGTAAACATGTGCGGAAAATAGCTCAATACATAAAATATCTCATCATAAACTAAATCAACTGAAACATGAGCTGGCGAAGGTCACGGGTGTGCTAGCTCGCCACGGATGCACAGAGGTCTTCAACGCCAGTCGGGACCACAACCTCCTGAATAACATAAAACTCATCTGCACACCATTTAGATCTAGTGAGCCTAAAGGGCCAGCATGCTCTACCTTTAATAACGAGTACTACTAAATAAAACCACATGCAAACACATAACGTATATAAAAATAACCTGAGGATTCTAATGCATGCATGATCATAAAATCGTATGCATAAACTGCGTCGTAATCTAAATCATAACATAATACGTAACATAATACATTACATAAGCATTGGCATGTCATAAACATAAAAATCATTTTTTGTGGGTCATATCAGTGAAGTGTAACCTAATTCGATTGATCAATCTAAATCCATCGTATGTGGTGGCGGCCTGTGGGGTGTACCCCTAAAGCCCTATGCCACTTCACCCAACCTTTGGGGATCCATAGGCTCATAATCGTAAATGGAAAGGTCATCGTGCCCGGTATCCCGACCTCCAGTCCCGTGTTTGTCACAAATCACTTCAACTTTCCAAAAATATTTTCTTTACATGCCCGTTATCTCATCATAAAATACATGCATGAATCATGAATTTAGAAATATCATTTTCTTAAAATTTTGCCCGTAAATATATTTTTAATTCATTTTCCATAAAAATCATATTTATATCAAAATATACATATACATCTATTAAATATATATTTACGGATTATTTTGTTTGTCACTGGCTAGTTCGAGTTGCTGCACCCCCTTAACTAAAGTTCTTAAACTTAGATTCGTTTGATAACACTTAGACTGACCTATTAATACTTAAATTGACCCAATAATACTTAGATTAGCTTAATCACACTTAAATTGACCCAATAATACTTAGATTGGCCCAATTAAAATACTTAACCCAACTAAAAACTTAGTTCAACCAAATAAATTAAACAACTTAGGTCCATAGCAAATTTAGTTCAATTAATACATTAAGTCCCATTAATATCTTAAGCCCAACAAGTTTGGCCCGACAACTTGGACCAATGAACAAACTTGACCCAATAAACAAATTTCGCTTATCAAACAAATTTGGTCCAATAAACATACTGGGCCCAATAAAAAGATAAACTTGGCCCAATAAAATAAACTTAACATTTGGACTCCTAAATAAATTAACCGGTCCGAAATAAAATTACCCAGAGCCAGACCCAGACCCATACATATGACCCTAATTCACTTGACCCGACCCGGACAACCTACTTGCCTGAGCCCTGCCCGCTAGGTAGCCAATCTTACAACCATCCCACTATTCACCTAGCCGACACTAGTTCAAGCTATCTTAAACCAAGACCCAAAGAAACCTGACTCAGCCATCAAACCAGTGAACAACAACTAAAAACTAGCCATGACAGAAAAATCATTCACAATATATAAAAACACGAATGATGCATGAGTTAAAATTTGAGTTACCATATCCACATACAAATGCAACGACACAATTTAATAATAAAACAATGAATATACGGATCTAAACGGTGTGAGCAAGGAAGAGTATAACATGCCTTTGCGTTTAAAACGCACGAAAAACCTATACAGTTGCGGTTGCGCATATCGGGACTCGAAAATCTCTTAATTATCCAATTCTGGATCAAATCCCTAATCTGCTGATTTTTACCTCTAATTATCCTCAACGGGCTTCCGATCTGCGAAAAATCACACAATGGTCAAAATTCAACCTTGGTCAACTTTGGTCAAACTTTGACCAAAAATTACCGAACTTTATTGCGCTCTCACCGCTTAACGATTTTGAATCTCGACTCAAAACTTGAATATTCGGATCTATCACGTCGAGACGATCGAAAATGGTTAGCATGTCGACGGCCGGAGACTCGCTGGAGAAGACGGCGGCGCGACGGCGGCGTCCAGCGGTGATGTCAAAACTTTTCCAAAATTTCTGAAATTTTGCAGGCTTGTAGAACTCGATGAGATGATTCTAATGGATTAAGCTCCGAGCAAAGAGGACCACCGAGGCGGCCGAAATCGGCGATTTACAGGCGGCGGCGACGAGCTCTAAGCTCCGATCCATGCGATTTCCGACTGAAAATGATGTAATAAGCTTGGGAAATAATCTACACAGATCCTAGAAGCTTTTAACAACACAAAAACAACAAGAATCGACCTGAAATCCGACGATTCGCGTGAGGAAGATGATTAATAGTATCGCCTCTTTCTCGACGTCGTGCTCCCCAAATCGAACACCAAAACTCACGATTCTTGGTATGGTTGTGATCACCTCGACGAGAGCTACAAGATGGCATGTTCAATCGACGGCAAAAGGCGGCGGGTGGAGGACGGCGGGACGTGAATGGGGTTAAGGTTTTAGTGTGTGTTTTAGGTGTTTAGTGCGTGAGAGAGAGTGTACCACTTAATATTATAAAATTTGGTCCTAAAATGACCCGGTTTGATCCATTTCAATGCTCTTGTGTTATTTTACACCAATATGTAATTTAACACATTTTTACAATTATCTGAAATAGCGAACTTTGACCTGGTAACTAGACCAGTTAATTTCCAATAAATAAATTGAGTCAATTTTAGGCTTTGACCAGTGACCCAAACTGATTATTTTCTCCAAATTAAATTATCTAGCATCAATAATTATTTTTAATTCCATTATCTCAATAATTATCTCAAAATGACAAAATTATCATATATTCGGAAATAGTCAAACTCATTGACTAATTGTCACGTGTATTTTGTAAATACACTCTATAACTCATTTGATAGTAATAATTATTTTTCCAACTCAATAATTATTTTTAATTGCAAATTAATTCGTTAATAAATTTTTGGGGCATTACAACTCTCCCCCTCTTAAATGGAATTTCGTCCTTGAAATTGGAGTAAGTACCGATAAGCTCTGGACAATACGTCCGCATAATGACCTTGGCCTCCCAAAGAGCCTCCTCCTCTGACTGATTCTACCACCGGACCTTGACCAAGGGAAAACCTCGCGTTCTAAGTATCTGCTCCTCCCGTGATAAAATCTGCTCTAGTTGTTCCACGAACGACAAGTCTGATGTCAACTGCAGAGGCTTATATCCATAACGCATCACGCTCTTCATGGGCGCAATCCTCACAAACAGGTCTCCAACAGCAAACTCGAGGTCTCATAGTCGTCGGGCAGCATAACTCTTCTGACGACTCTGTGTGGCCCTCATCTTGTCCCAAATTCGAACCACGATATTTGTAGTCTCCTGAACTAACTCGGAACCTAAGAGAATCCTCTCGCCACCAACGTTCCAAATGCACGGAAGATCTACACCTTGTTTCGAAAAAGTTTCGTATGGAGCCATACCTATGGACGCCTGACAACTGATGCTATATGTGAACTCCACTAACGGTAGTCTCAACTCCTAAGAGCCCTGAAATTCAATCACAACAAGATCTCAACAAAACCTTGATATCAACTGTCCCACGATTCTATCTGGTGCCCGCCAAACACTAATTTCCAATGGTGCTAACAATCACTATCAGTTACGAGCCAAAACAATGTCAAGACGACGTTCAGTATAACTCAGCTCAATAAATAACTTGATGGGTCATAATAAAATCAAAATCGAAGAGTCATGGTTCAGAACAATATCAAAATACAATAATCTGGAAAACAAATCTACAAAAAGGAAACAACTCATTTGCAGTCTAATACAAGGGGTGAGCGAATCAATTCAAGGTTCCATGAACAAAGGATACGAGCCAATTAATCAATATCAAATCAGATGATCACCTGTCAACAGGTGTGACATCATGTCCATAATCAATACAAATCAAAATCAAGGTTTTCAGCGTGGGTTACACACGAGGAAATCCGCACGCACTCAACGAAAATGAAATAAAATCCCAAGGTGTAATCCGATGTCAACAAAATAAAATCGAGGTCCCAATGCAATAGAATAACAATACTCACCCAAATCAATATCCATGTCCAGATTTAGAATTCAAGTTCTGCAGAAATATGAATTTCCGAAATTCTTAGCCAAAATATCATTCGAAGCCAAATTGACTGAATCTTCAATGAACAATGTCATGCGAATCAAGGAATGCATGAACTACAAGAAGGATTCCAATATTTTCGGAAAGAATAGATAAAATGACTCACGTAACTGATTTTCCTCTATCCCAAAAGCACCTTCCCAATCCCTCACAAAATCAACTAAACGTCAATCGATGCTTAATTACTCAGTTAGAACTATCACCAAATTCCCAAATTTTATGTCTTCAACAAACTAATTCATCTCTCAATAGTACCCTTCACCCGAATCTTTTGGCTCAACGATTCCTGAAAAAAATGTAATTTAAATTCCTCAATAGCAATCAATAAAATCTCTAAGAGAATTCTCAAAATATTCTCTCCGACCCAACATTCGCATCTAACCTATAACAAACAATTACTAAAATCCTCAAAATCTACTAAAAGATAAAAGAATGCGTAGCTCCATAATCTAGCAGCACAAACGAAACAATACCTCTAATGCTAATCTTTCCTGTACGCAAAAGATTTCCCAATAGATATAGATCATTCTTTTAGAGCAACCAAATAACATCCAAAGTTCAATCCTAAGCATGCTAATTTCACCAATTCAGAATTCTCATCCTACACATGCATTTCTAAAACACAAGTACAACAGTCAAGCAATTTCCAATACAAATCTTAACTAAGCATCCCATTAACTGAAATTTAAGAACGCAAATTAAGATTATCTGCGATAAGAGAAGTATCATGATCTGCATCCTCAGCATGCACCACAAACAAGCGCCCAGTGACAGTCCCTTGAAATTGTCCCGGATCCTCGCAATGGTAGCACCTGCCTGAACCAACCAAACACTTTACAACATGAGGCCTCTGACACTGTCTGCAGAAAGGTACACCTCCAGTGCTAGGGAAACTACCCCTATCTTTGTTGTCCCCACTGGCCTTGCGGTCTCTACTGCTGCTGACGCGGTCTAGGATAATCTGATCCCATAGACGACCCAAAATAAGACTTCTTCGCTGGATGCTGCCAAGAATGTCCACTAGATGACTGCTGGAACTGTCTCTACTTCTGGGAGTCAGCCTGCATCTCCTTCCTCCCTTCTCGGACTGGCACGCTCGACTAACCGCTACCTAGTGCTTTGTCACGTCTGCCATAAAACATATGCTTGATGTCGAACCTCAAGACATCAGTGAAATGTCACAGCCTCTCGTTCTCCACTGTAGCAATTATGGGCACGAAGTGACAACCCCACTCGAATTTCCTTAGATACTCGGCCACAGTCCTGTCTCCCTGTCGGAGGCTCATGAAGTAACGAATCAGCTTGCCTCGCAGATCCTCTGTGAAGTACTTCTCAAAGAAAGCCGTCTCGAAGTCCTTTCAAATCATCCTAGCCAGATCAAGACCAGTCACTGCGCCTTCCCACAAAAGAGTTGCATCATCCTTCAACATGTAGATTGCGCATCTGACCCAATCGACATTCTGGGTCCCCATGTAGGCAAAGATCGTCTCCAACGCTAGAATCTACTCCTCAGCCACAAGTGGATCATGGGTCCACGCAAAATCCTTCGGTCCCTGATTGCAGAACCTCTCAGTGATGTCCTCCTCGTGCGCCCTCCTAAGCTGTCCAGCCTGATGCTCAAGTAAACTTGTGATACCAGCTAGCATGCCCATGCTGGCCCTCTCAAAAGCTGCGAGTGGTAGAGCTGCAGGTGATGGTAGAGGCAAAGGTGGATCCTGATTACCCGCATCGCAAACTACGCAACTCGGAGACATACTGCAATTCCCAATAATCTCTCACGCAACCGTAGTGCATAGTTATTTATTTTAATTTAAAAGTCTTATAACATGAATTTCAGTGAAAACTAACTCATTGGTACCATTCGTAAAACATAATTAAAAGCATTTAAAACTCACAGACTGGTAGTGCGACTTCTGAGCTCCACGTAGCAGGCTAGCCAACCCTCCAAGGACCTTGCTTTGATACCAAATTAAAACGAACCAAACTCGAAGGAAATTTTTTTAAAAAAAATATTACATATATGCCCATACATATATGCATCTATACTTAAAATAGATTTTCATAAAATTTAATACATAATAAAAAGAGATTTCATCTTAAAAGTTTAAAAACTCGAACAGGTTAAAATCCATGCAAACAACTATAATCTCAAAAGTATGCAAACTAATGAAAAATAGTAAACATGTGCGGAAAATAGCTCAATACATAAAATATTTCATCATAAACTAAATCAACTGAAACATGAGCTGACGAAGGTCACGGGTGTGCTAGCTCTCCACGGATGCACAGAGGTCTTCAACGCCAGTCGGGACCACAACCTCCTGAATAACATAAAACTCACCTGCACACCATTTAGATCTAGTGAGCCTAAAGGACCAGCATGCTCTACCTTTAATAACGAGTACTACTAAATAAAATCACATGCAAGCACATAACGTATATAAAAATAACATGAGGATTTTAATGCATGCATGATCGTAAAATCGTATGCATAAACTGCGTCGTAATCTAAATCATAACATAATACGTAACATAATACATTACATAAGCATTGGCATGTCATAAACATAAAAATCATTTTCTGTGGGTCATATCAGTGAAGTGTAACCTAATTCGATTGATCGATCTAAATCCATCGTACGTGGTGGCGGCCTGTGGGGTGTACCCCTAAAGCCCTATGCCACTTCACCCAACCTTTGGGGATCCATAGGCTCATAATCGTAAATGGAAAGGTCATCGGGCCCGGTATCCCGACCTCCAGTCCCGTGTTTGTCACAAATCACTTCAACTTCACAAAAATATTTTCTTTACATGTCCGTTATCTCATCATAAAATACATGCATGAATCATGAATTTAGAAATATCATTTTCTTAAAATTTTGCCCATAAATATATATTTAATTCATTTTCCATAAAAATCATATTTATATCAAAATATACATATACATATATTAAATATATATTTACGGACTATTTTGTTTGTCACTGGCTAGTTCGAGTTGCTGCACCCCTTAACTAAAGTCCTTAAACTTAGATTCGTTTGATAACACTTAGACTGACCCATTAATACTTAAATTGACCCAATAATACTTAGATTAGCTCAATCACACTTAAATTGACCCAATAATACTTAGATTGGCCCAATTAAAATACTTAACCCAACTAAAAACTTAGTTCAACCAAATAAATTAAACAACTTAGGCCCATAACAAATTTAGCTCAATTAATACATTAAGTCCCATTAATATCTTAAGCCCAATAAGTTTGGCCTGACAACTTGGACCAATGAACAAACTTGACCCAATAAAAAAATTTCGCTCATCAAACAAATTTGGTCCAATAAACATATTGGGCCCAATAAAAAGATAAACTTGGCCAAATAAAATAAACTTAACACTTGGACTCCTAAATAAATTACTCGGCCCGAAATAAAATTACCCGGACCCAGAACCGGACCCAGACCCATAAATATACCCTAATTCACTTGACCCGACCCGGACAACCTACTTGCCTGAGCCCTGCCCGCTAGGTAGCCAATCTTACAGCCATCCCACTATTCACCTAGCCGACACTAGTTCAAGCTATCTTAAACCAAGACCCAAAGAAACCTGACTCAGCCATCAAACCAGTGAACAACAACTAAAAACTAGCCATGACAGAAAAATCATTCACAATACTTAAAAACACGAATGATGCATGAGTTAAAATTTGAGTTACCATATCCACATACAAATGCAACGACACAATTTAATAATAAAACAGTGAATACACTGATCTAAACGGTGTGAGCAAGGAAGAGTATAACATGTCTTTGCGTTTAAAACGCACGAAAAACCTATACAGTTGCGGTTCCGCATATCGGGACTCAAAAATCTCTTAATTATTCAATTCTGGATCAAATCTCTAATCTGCTGATTTCTTTCTCTAATTATCCTCAATGGGCTTCCGATCTGCGAAAAATCACACAATGGTCAAAAGTCAACCTTGGTCAACTCTGGTCAAACTTTGACCAAAAATTACCGAACTTTATTGCGCTCTCACTGCTTAATGATTTCGAATCTCGACTCGAAACTTGGATATTCGGGTCTATCACGTCGAGATGATCGAAAATGGTTAGCATGTCGACGGCCGAAGACTCGCCAGAGAAGACGGCGGCGCGACGACGGCATCCGGCGGCGATGTCAAAACTTCTCCAAAATTTTTGAAATTTTGCAGGCTTGTAGAACTCGACGAGATGATTCTAATGGACTAAGCCCCGACCGAAGAGGACCACCGAGGCGGCCGAAATCGGCGAATTACAGGCGGCGAGCTCTAAGCTCCGATGCATGCGATTTCCGACTGAAAATGATGTAATAAGCTTGGAAAATAATCTACACACATCCTAGAACCTTTTAACAACACAAAAACAACAAGAATCGACCTGAAATCCGACGATTCGCGCGAGGAAGATGATGAATAGTGTCGCCTCTTTCTCGACGTCGTGCTCCCCAAATCGGACACCAAAACTCACGATTTTTGGTATGGTTGTGATCGCCTCAACGAGAGCTACAAGATGTTATGTTAAATCTACGGCGAAAGGCGGCGGGCGGCGGGCGGCGGTCGGCGACGGCGGGACGTGAATGGGGTTAGGGTTTTAGTGTGTGTTTTAGGTGTTTAGTGCATGAGAGAGAGTGTACCACTTAATATTATAAAATTTGGTCCTAAAGTGACCCGGTCTGATCCAATATGTAATTTAACACATTTTTACAATTATCTGAAATAGCGAACTTTGACCTGACAACTAGACCAGTTAATTCCCAATAAATAAATTGAGTCAATTTTAGGCTTTGACCAGTGACTCAAACTGATTATTTTCTCCAAATTAAATTATCTGGCATCAATAATTATTTTTAATTCCATTATCTCAATAATTATCTCAAAATGCCAAAATTATCAGATATTCGGAAATAGTCAAACTCATTGACTAATTGGCACGTGTATTTTGTAAATACACTCTATAACTTATTTGGCAGTAATAATTATTTTTCCAACTCAATAATTATTTTTAATTGCCAATTAATTCGTTAATAAATTTTTGGGGTGTTACAGGTTGCTTCTCTTTTATTACTTAGGAATTGAAGGCCATAGAAAAATCTCATAATTGAGTTCACAGCAATGTGTGCGAACCAATTTCACATCTTCGATTATTTGAGTTCATTAAAAACCATTTCACTTTTATTTGTCTGTAATGACATATATGATTGTGTGAATTGGTAGAGTTAATGGAATTGAAGACATCACCAGAATGTGAATGCGGGAACGGGCTAATGATATCACAGACAACGGGGAACCACTCAACCCGTACAGTTGATTGGGAGTGGATGAGGGAGAGTGAGTAACAGACATAAACTCAGCCGCGTCTTTGAATACCAGACGATAAACATACTCCATTCCAACTTCAACTGAATTGGTAAGTTGTTCAGCCATATTTACTACATCTTGAGCAACAGCTATGTAGGTTTCAACTTTGTCACCATTTTCCCTGCCATTTCCGAAGATATCGCACCAGTCTTGGTAGTGTGACCAACACTTGTATCGCATCGCTCGGACAGTATTGTCCACCTGAACAATGGTTATAAAGATCATAAAGAAGATTTGATAGTTTAGAGTTTCAGAATGCATACAAAAACCAATACCTTTAGTAGTGCTTCCCATGCGTCGTTCGTAGCATCAATCATGTGATCCGTATCATTCCAACCAATGCCACTCTTGGCTAGCATTGAGGTCAGGCTACTGTAATGTTTTTTCCATGGATTTTTGAAACAATATGTGGCATTCCACGTATATCAGTGTAGGGAAATGCATTCTTCATGGTAGCTTCCAGTAAAGGTAAGTAGCCTGCACGAAATCCGTTCTCACTTTTCCAGCCTTTGGTTACCACATCTTTCAAACCTATGAGTAGGACGTCTTCCTCTGGTGCCAATCAAGTACGCCGCGTCTTATTAGATTTTGTAGTTTCGCAAGTAACACTCCCGATAGTTGCTCCGCTATCTATTGATTCAAACATTCCAATGGCTTATTACCTATTACACGTTGTGTTAAACAATTAGTTACAGTCAATAATAATCAACAATAACAATATTATATTAAATTTGAATAAAAAATGCATATGCACTGAAACTTTATTAAATATGAAACATTAAAAGAACAAATAAAAGTTTACAAAACAAAGAAGCAATAATTAAAAGTGCAGTACAAAATTGAAAAATGAGATTCAGTTTACAAAGACACTAAAATGTATTAGGTATGGAACATCGATCTCGCAAAATTTTCTCTCCAAAGGTCACATTATTCCGATGAATTGAAGTTCTCAATAAATTCATCGCCTAAATCTGGAAGCGGGCTTAGTGTCTCTTTTTCAATATCCTCAACAAGATTGTCCGACATTTGAGAGCGGATAAAGTTTTGTAACAAAGTTCAAGCCATTATAATTCGATTCTGAGTTTTCAAGGGGTAGAAAGCTGGGCTTCGAAAGATAGCCCATCGTTTTTTAAGTAAACCAAAGGCTCGTTCAATAACGTTCATCGCTTTACTATGTCTCCAGTTGAACAAATCTTTATGATTCTGTGAGGAAGTGGTACGATTTCCCCAAGAATCCCTATGATATGGTACTTTTCTATACGGAGTCAAGAAATCAAGTATGTTTGCATATGCGTTGTCGCACAAGTAATATGAACCTAATCATTAAAAATAATTTAGTTAATATTCTAATGTTGGTAAAATTCATACAACAATAAAAATAATACCATTTCAAAGCAATGATAGTGTCAAGTTAAAAACAACACACTACTTCTTTGAACTTTTAGACCGTAATCACGAGTTAAGGCATCACGGAGCACTCTGGCATCGTATGTCAATCCTTCCCATCCCATGAGCGCAAATACGAAGTTCATATCTTTGTTTCATGTTCAAGTACTCAGCTTCTGTGGAAGATCTAGAAATAACATCTTGTTTCTTACTCTTCCAAGAAATGAGGGAATCACCGAGAAAAATGAATAAGCCAGTGGTAGATTTTCAATCCGTAGGATCATCAGCCCAATTAGCATACACACAGCTCCAAAGATGAATTAGAAGAAAATAAAAGACTTTGAAATTGAGTTTCTCGAAGATACTTGTGAGGCCTCGGTTCTAAACAACTAATCTCGGATTAAACAACAATTAAGCATACAAGATCCAAGACTAAAAGTAATAAAGGAAATTTTTTTTTGAAATAGTGCCTCGCTCACCGATCGAGCGAGCGAGCAAAAATTCCAAATTCACTACCCGGACTGAAAAACCAGCGCCGCTCGATCGGTAAGATTCAACCAATCGAGCGGGCAAGCTATTTACAGAACAGAAACTTGGCCATCATTTCATCGCTCGATCGGTCAATCTCTACCGATCGAGTGATGACAGCTCTGGAAGAAAAACAGCAGAAAATTCACTGAAACTCAAGTCCAAAACATTCAAAACATAACAAGGTTATAATACATGCAACGACGACATTCAATCCACATTATTAGAATAATAGAAACTACAAACATCAACCAAGTTCGAGTTCTAAACATGCTTCAAAATATAAACTAGATTGACATGCTGATTCGATTTCTAAACCGAGTCTCACTTCTATCCCTTGATCTCGACGCTAACCAAGCCTCCTCTGACTTGATCCTGCCCCACCTGTTGCCAAGTAAACATACAAAACAAAGCAACAACCGGATAACTCCGGTGATAATGATATTCCCAATAACAGCAACATAACATGCAATACAAATAATATATCAATAGCATGATATAAAGACAACATATTCAATGCTAATACTAATGAAATGCATGTCTTTAAAACAGGGATATCAACTCTGATAATCAAGGAATTGCTGCCCTGCTTTTGGGATCCCGAGGATGAGATCACGTAAACAACTCACCGACTCTCCCGATCAAGGTGGTGCCACGTATCTCCATCCTCTAGACTTTGGTGTCACTATAAGGAGTATGCTGACACTAGGTGAAACTCTACGCCTAGGCCACTCGCTTAAAGCCCCCAAAACGTCTAACATAAAAGGGTCGTTCTGCCCGCTGAAATCAAGGATTTTGGCTCAAGATGAATGCATAAATAAAACGAAATTCATTAAACCATAATTTAATAATAACAAGAATTCAAACACAAAATACAAGTTTCTCATTCTAGAACAAGTATTGATGCAAGTATGTGATTTAAGGTAAACTCAAGAACCAACTATCTCGAGTATGCTATCCCGCTAAAACGATGACTGCTTGTACCTTTCAATACAAATAGCTCCAACTCTGGATAAGCTACAATAAAAGGTTATATCAAAATCTATACAACCTAAACAACAACAACTCTCAAGGTAAACTCTTTACCACTCTTCGTCCAACTCTTCGGCGCTCGACTGCTGCTTACTCTAGGCTCGACAAACTTCAAACGAATCTGTACGGATGCAAAAGATGATCAAAAATGACGAACAAACCCAATGCCAAAGTTCTACAACTCAAAAACGGTTCAAAATCCCAAAAACTCAAACCGGCGACATAACGACTATAATTGATCAAACCGGAAATACAGACAGCAGTACAACATTGCAACAACTCAATTCAATGCTAAAACATCAAAAACAACTCAAATCCAACACATCTCAAAATCTCCATTTTCGAATTATGCTTCCGAAAATCATAACAATTCCGAACGACGCTCTATTTCAAAACCGACTGAGAATAAACGATAAGAACTCGTTCAAGAACAACATAACCGAAACTCAATCGATTCTAACAACATCCAAAAATAGAATTGCAACTGATCGGAGAAAAACTTACTATAGAACGAAGCTCTCGCTGTCGTGATCGCTAATCTGCCTTCAGAAATAAATTCTAACGGACGGATCGATCGAAAACTGAAATCTGAAAGCTTGAAATGGGAAAAAGGCGTCTTCAATGGAGGGATATCGAGATGGGGAAGAAGATGGTGTGAAGAAGAAGTCAAACCAAGCTATAAATATCTAACAAACTCCATATTTACGTTTTAGTCCCTGAAAAATCCAAAATTTACAAAATAGACCCTGATCAAAATCAAGTCGGCTCTTGAACTCTATAATATCTGATTATCTCAAATAAACTCAATTAAGATAAATTTGGGGCGTTACAATACTTGAGAATACGTAGAACAACAACCCAATAAATCGTAGTTGGTGTAGTGACAAACTGACTAACCACATGAACAACATGCGCAATATGTGGACGAGTCACGTTGAGATAAACCAAGCTCCCAACAATAGTTTGGTACAAACTAAGATCCGACAAATGTGGGCCATCAGACATTGAATATCGAGCATTAATCTCATGGAGGAGTATCAACAACTCTATTATCAGTGAGACGTGCATGCTCATACAGATCAGATATATACTTTGACTGAGATAAGAGAAAACCTTTTGGAGAATAAGTGACCTCAATGCCCAAAAAGTAGCGTAGTATACCCAAATCTTTCATAGCAAAACAACGAGCCAACTCAGACTTCAAGGAAGCAATGCCATCAGAATCATCACCAGTAATTATCATGTCATCAACATATAATGATAAGAGAATACGACCTGCACTTGTATATTTGACAAACAATGCTGAATCATGATTACTAGGATGAAAACCAAGTGAAGTAATCACTATAGAGAACTTCTCAAACCAAGCACGGGGTACTTGTTTGAGACCATAAAGTGCTTTACAAATCCTGCAAACTTCACCAGGATGGTGAGGAACTCCAAGAGGATGTGTCATATAAACTTCTTTATGCAAATCACCATTTAGAAATGCATTTTTGACATTCATCTGAAATATTCTCCATCGACAAATAGAAGCAACAACAATCAGAGTATGAACTGTCCTCATCTTTGCAACAAGGGCAAATGTTTACTCATAGTCCATGCCATACTCTTGAGAATATCATTTATCAACAAGACGAGCTTTATATCGTTCAATAGATCCATCAGATTTAGTTTTGATCTTATAGACCCAATGAGAACCAATTGTATGTTTTCTTAGTGGCAGCGGTACCAAATCCCATATATGAGTTTGATGCAGAGTTGTCAGTTTCTCGAACATAGCATTCTGCCAAACAGGGTTACAAATAGCTTCTCTATAGGATACAGGCTCATAAAGACAATGAACAGATGCAATAAATGAAACATAAGAACGAGACTAACAATAGTAAGAAAAATCTGGTAGCTTAGTAGACTTACGAACACGAGTGGACTGACGACGGCTAGAAGGATCATCCACAATCTCAAGAGATGATTGGGTAGTGGCAGAAAGAGGTGCAGGTGTAGCAGGAAACAAAGTACCAGATTCAGCTGAGCTACCGGTAGGGGCTGTTGGTGAAGCTTCTTCAGTATCGGTGTTGAAGGGATCAATGCAAAGAATATCTGACTTTGTCATATTATGTGAGCCAACAGGAATAGAAAAGAATGAAATATGTTCAAGAAACATAACATGATGGGAGACATAAAATTTTTGACTAACATGATCATAGCAACAATTGTTACGCCATAAACGCATACAAATCTCGTGTTATGAGATTAATATTTTTAATGCATTAACAAGTCTCATAATATTATGTTTTGATGATTACAAAACTCGGTTAATTGTTACTAACCATTTAAAGTGAGATTTTGCAGATTAGATTTATTGAAAAATAAATTATTGGAAGTTATTTTGAAGCTATACCAGATTCAGTATTATGATGTTATAAAGCTTCGGTCCAAATTTCAGATCAATCCAACAGATGGATTAAGAGATATGAATTTTTCAAATTTGTTGCACAGAACAGGTTCGAAAACATGATGAAGTGACTTCAGAAAATTACTGGAAATGTTTGACTCATTCAAATAAAATCTTCACCGTTCAGAATGAAGATCTGGATGTTTTAAAGCTTCAGTTCAAATTTCAGATCAATCCAACAGTTAGATTGGAAGATATGATTTTTCCACAAAATCCGCTCAGTGCTGGGAAAAAGATGGCAGCGGCGCCGAACACTTTTTTGTCTCTCCTTGACTTCTTAACACACGCTCCAAGCACTCAAATCAGATTCAAATCTTTGCCAACTATAAATAGAGGCCATCCAAGTTCATTTGGAGACATCCCAACTCATCTCTTCTCTCCTTTGCAAGCAATTTCTCACTATCAAAGTGTTTGTGTGATATATTTGAGAGTGTTTGTAAAAATAGTTTGTGAGTTGGTTGTGCTATTATTGTAAACACTTGAGTGTGAAGCCAAGTGTGTTGTGCTATCATTGTAAGCACTTGAGTGTGAAGCCAAGTGTTGTGTTGAGGCTATCCTTGGAGCCCTTAAGGCCAAGTGTTCGAGTTGTATCGGCGCGGTGATCATGTTAAGTTGTAAGGCTATCCTTGGAGCCATCAAGGCCAAGACGTTCAAAGTGCTAGTAGATCCTTGGTTAATCGACTTAACCAAGAAGGGGAAACGTAGACGATTTATCGTCGAACTTCCATAAACATCTCTTATCCCTTTTACTGCTTTATTTACATTACGCATTTATTTACCGCACTTATTATTTGATTGCTTAAGTCTTCCGCTTGCGTACTTGCATAATCGCTTTAAATTGCTAAAGTTGCAAATAGAACCTAAATCCTCCCCCCCCCCCCATTAGGTTCTAACAAGTGGTATCAGAGCCACCTTTTTACAAAATATTTTCAAAAAGTCTCTATGGCAAATCTAGCGAGCGACTATGCTCAAGGGCAATCAACGAATCTACCTCCTCTTTTCAATGGCATAAAATACGGATATTGGAAAAACCGAATGTCCCTATATATCCAATTCGTAGATTATGATCTTTGGAAAGTTACTGTGAAAGGTCCCTACATACCTACTAAAGAGGTTGAGGGTGTCAAAATTCCCAAGGAAATGGACGACTTTTCCAAGGAGGACATGCGATTAATTTCTCAAAATGCTAAAGCCATGAATATTCTTCATTGTTCCTTAGATATGAATGAGTACAACCGGATCTCAATGTGCTCATCCGCTAAAGAGATATGGGACAAGTTGGAGATATGCCATGAAGGGACTAATCAAGTCAAAGAGACGAAGATCGATCTACTCCAACTCAAATATGAAACATTTGAGATGGAATCAAACGAAGATGTAGATACTATGTTCCGAAGGCTTACTCAAATTATCAATGAGCTAGCCCAACTCGGGGAACAATATCCAACCAAACAAGTATGGAGGAGAGCTCTACGCGCCTTACCCAAGGAGTGGGATGCCAAGAGGACGGCCATCATCGAGTCAAACAAAGGCGACACCGCATCCTACGATCTTGATCAACTACATGGGACTCTAAAAACCCATGAGCTGGAATTATCAACAAGGAAGGAATTAAAGAAAGAAGATACCAAGGCAAAGGGAATTGCTCTATCTAGCCAATCCAAAGAAGATGATGATGATGATGATATGGCGCTCTTCGCAAGAAAGTTCAAACGATTCATGCGAGGAAACAAATTCCAAAAGAAGCCGGATAAGGAAGTTACTTGCTACAACTGTCAACAACAAGGCCACTATGCAAATGAGTGTCCTCTAAAAAAGAAAGTTGACAAGGGAAAGAAGAAAGCACTTCTAGCCACTTGGAGCGATAGCGACGATGACGAGGAGGAAGCCAACATCTGCCTCATGGCTAAAAGTGATGACATCGTCTCCGACGACGATGATGAGGTACCTTCCTATGACGAACTACTACATGCATATAAAAACATGTTTGATATGGCTAAATCTCTTAGAAAATAAAATAGAAAGCTCAAACATGAATTAGAAACTAAGGAGCATGAAAACCTAAGATTAAAGGATGACATAGCTCACTTAGAGAAATCTTTTGATAAATTCAATGTAAGTAGTAATAACTTGAATAATTTACTAAGCATGCAAAAATGTAGTTTTGATAAGGGTGGAATAGGGTATGGTAAGAAATCTATAGATTTCACTAGTCTAATTGCTAAAGCAAAAATGAGATCACCCCCTGCATGTTCTTACTGTTGTAAAATAGGACATGCTAGACATAAGTGTTGATCCTTAAAATATCAATATGATAAAAAGAGCTATATGAAATGGAGGCCTAAGAGTACTTAACAACTCATCAGTTGGCATTATGAGATCATGATCTAAGGGAGTTCATCATAGACCGGTTTAAATTGCCTTGATGCGACTGGTCTTCCTGATGAACGCTGCTCTGTCCAAGAAAATAGGTTTTTAAAGAGGCATAGCCCTACCTACTACTGGGAGCACTCTTAAAAAGTGGCGATGATGTCGCTATGAGAGACTGAACTCTTGAAAATCTGTTTTGTATTTTTCTTTTCTAACACTATGGACCCAAAAGAACTAAAGGGTACCAAAATCTTTTCTTGTAGGGAAATAGGAAAATTGTTCTCCCTAGCATATGGTATCTAGACAGTGGATGTTCTAGACATATGACGGGGAACAAGGAGCTACTTCAATCAATCAAACCAAAGGAGAAAGGAACTGTAACCTTTGGAGACAACAACAAAGGAATCATTGAAGGAATCGGCTCAATAGGTATATCTAAATCTTGCTTGATTGATGATGTACTCCTAGTGAAAGGGCTTAAACATAATCTATTAAGCATAAGTCAATTGTGCGATAGAGGTTATGAAGTCAAATTCACTCCCCAACACTGCACTATATCACTCACGACTGACAAATCCATAAATTTCAAAGGATATAGAAGTGAAAATGTTTACAAGGTTTCTTTAAACAATTTATCTTTATCAAATATTAAAAGCCTTGTATCCTTGAATGTTGATGACAACATTCTTTGGCATAGACGACTAGGTCATGTTGGTCCTAGTACCATAGAAAAACTTTTTAAACTTGATTTAGTTGTTGGTATGCCAAAACTCAATTTAAAATTAGATTCTATTTGTGATGCATGTCAACTTGGCAAACATACCAGAGAATCTTTTAAAAGCAAAAATTTTATATCAACTTCTATGCCCCTTGAACTTCTTCACCTAGATCTATGTGGTCCCTCGAGGAACGCTAGCCTAGGAGGGAAGCTTTATGCATTTGTCATTGTGGATGATTTCTCACGATTCACGTGGACATTGTTTTTAGCCCACAAAAATGATGCCTTTGATTATTTTAAAACTTTTGTGAAACGTGTTGAGAATGAGAAAAATCTTTCAATAAAGCAGATCCGTAGTGACCACGGAACTGAATTTCAAAATGAGAGTTTTTCAAACTTTTGTGAAGAGAAAGGCATCGGTCATAATTTTTCTTGTCCTAGGACTCCTCAACAAAACGGGGTCGTTGAGAGGAAAAATAGGACACTTGTGGAGATTTCAAGGACCATGATATGTGAGCATTCTCTACCAAAATATTTTTGGGCTGAAGCAATGAACACTGCCTGTTACATTATCAATCGCGTATCAATAAGGTCAATTCTCAAAAAAACTCCATATGAATTATGGAGAGGGAGAAAGCCTAACATTTCTTACTTTCGAGCTTTCGGTTCCAAATGCTACATACATAACAATGGTAAGGACAACCTTGGCAAATTTGATGCCAAATCCGACAAAGGTATCTTTCTCGGATATTCTACCTCAAGTAAGGCCTTTAGAGTTTTTAATAAACGCACTTTACTTGTTGAAGAATCTATGCATGTTATTTTTGATGAATCTATGTCTACTATTGTTCGCACTAACATTGATGATGTAGAATTACTCGAAGAAGAGTTGGCCTCCTCAAGTCTAAATGATCTAAATGTTTCTGTTGAGGAAACATCACTTCCGAAGGATTGGACGCTTCACAAAGATCACCCAATGGATCTTATCATCGGAAGTCCTTCGAAGGGAGTAGCCACTCGTTCTTCTCTTAATAATATTTGCAATCATCTTGCTTTTGTTTCGCATGTTGAACCTAAGTGTATTGATGATGCTTTATTAGATGATTCTTGGATTATTGCTATGCAAGATGAGTTGAATGAGTTTAAACGCAATAATGTTTGGAATCTTGTTCCTAGGCCGCACGATAGATCTATCATAGGAACTAAATGGGTGTTTAGGAATAAACTTGACGAGCATGGTACTATCACTAGAAATAAAGCTAGGCTTGTAACGAAAGGATATAGTCAAGAAGAAGGCATAGATTATGATGAAACTTATGCGCCTGTTGCTAGACTAGAATCTATTCGCATGCTACTTGCTTTTGCTTGCTCTAGAAATTTTAAGTTATTTCAAATGGATGTCAAAAGTGCTTTTCTTAATGGTGAATTGAAAGAGGAGGTGTACATTGAACAACCTGATGGCTTTGTTGATGCATTATTACCTGATCATGTGTATAGACTAAACAAAGCTTTGTATGATTTGAAACAAGCTCCTCGAGCTTGGTATGAAAAACTATCAACTTTCCTTATTTCAAATGATTTTTCAAGAGGAAAGATTGATATTACTTTGTTTACCAAAAATGTCAAAGATGATTTATTAATTATGCAAATTTATGTTGATGATATAATTTTTGGTTCTAATAATGAAACTATTTGTCAAGAATTCTCTAAGTTGATGCAGGAACACTTCGAGATGAGTATGATGGGGGAACTTAACTATTTCCTCGGATTACAAATCAAACAGTGCAAGGATGGGTTCTTTGTGAACCAAAGCAAATACATTAAGGAGATTCTAAAGAAGTTTGGGATGGAGAACACCAAATCATCATCCACACCGATGAGCACAGCAATCAGACTCGACAAGGATAAAAATGGTAAAACTGTAGATCAATCTTCCTTTCGTAGTATGATTGGCTCCTTACTTTATGCTACTGCTAGTAGACCGGACATTATGTTTAGTGTTTGCCTGTGTGCACGATTTCAATCATGTCCAAAGGAATCACATTTGTTCGCCTTAAAACGCATTTTCAAATATCTTTCAAATACTCCAAATCTCGGCTTGTGGTATTCGAAAAATTCTTTCTTTGATTTAAAAGCTTATTGCGATGCCGACTTTGGTGGATATAAGGTGGATAGGAAAAGCACTAGTGGAACTTGTTTTTTTTAGGAAACTGTTTAGTTTCTTGGTCTTCAAAGAAACAAAATTGTGTTGCGTTGTCAACGACCGAAGCCGAATATATGGCTGCTGGTAGTTGTTGTGCGCAAATTTTTGGATGAAGTATCAATTGCTCGACTATGGCGTCTTTTTTTCAAAAATCCCTATTTTCTGTGACAACACAAGCGCCATATGTCTAACAAAGAATCCGATTCAACATTCGCGCACCAAACATATTGATATTCGTCATCATTTTATTTGTGACCACATCGAACGAAATGAAGTTGAACTTCAATATGTTGACACAACTAATCAAATTGCTGATATTTTTACAAAACCACTAGATGAAAATACTTTTATTCGTTTGCGTGGTGAACTTGGCATGATTGAGTTGTAATCACTTGTTGACATATTCTAAAGATAATGACATATTAAGGGGGAGCTTAATATAAAATTCGAGCAACTTAATTTTGGATAATACAAATTAATTGTATTTATTCAATATTATACGCTCATATTTTGTTATTTATGTGAAATTTATGTGTTGCATTTTAGAAATCATATTTCAATTCTCATGTTTTTGCATACTTTTTCAGTCTTTTTGATTATCACAAAAAGGGGGGAGAATTAGTTTGGTTAAATACTTTAACTAAAGGGGAGAGTTAGTATGGTTAAATGCATGAAGAATAAAATCGGTTATTTGATAAACAAACTCTAGGGGGAGTTTTATTCATGCAATTATATTGTGCAAATTTAAATTATTTATTTAATATTGTACATTTATTTCTTCTATTTAACCAATTTTTGTGATCATCAAAAAGGGGGAGATTGTTACGCCTTAAACGCATACAAATCTCGTGTTATGAGATTAATATTTTTAATGCATTAACAAGTCTCATAATATTATGTTTTGATGATTACAAAACTCGGTTAATTGTTACTAACTATTTAAAGTGAGATTTTGCAGATTAGATTTATTGAAAAATAAATTATTGGAAGTTATTTTGAAGCTATACATGTATTTATAAAGTCTTGTATTGCTCATTTAATGGATGGAACATTGTTAAGAGATATGAAGAAAAAGACAAGAAGAAGCCAAAGTATGGAGCAGCAACTTCCGAAAATTACTGGAACTTTTCTATGACTCCAAATCGGATCTTCACCACTCATAATATAGATAAAGAAGTGTTACAAGTACTGTCCAAATTTGAGAGCAATCCAACGGCTAGAATGAGAGATATGAATTTTTCCATATATGCTGCACAGTACCCATTTCTGCAAGGAATGAAACCATGAAGATTCGACTTCAGAAAATAACTGGGAATGTTTGAGAAATCCAAATCAAATCTCCACCAATCAGATTCAGTATTTTGATGTTATAAAGCTTCGGTCCAAATTTCAGGTCAATCCAACGAATGGATTAAGGGATATGAATTTTTCAAATTTGTTGCACAGAACAGGTTCGAAAACATGATGAAGTGACTTCAGAAAATTACTGGAAATGTTTGACTCATTCAAATAAAATCTTCACCGTTCAGAATGAAGATCGGATGTTTTAAAGCTTAAGTTCAAATTTCAGATCAATCCAACAGTTAGATTGAAAGATATGATTTTTCCACATAATTCGCTCAGTGCTGGGAAAAAGATGGCAGCGGCGCCGAACACTTTTTTGTCTCTCCTTGACTTCTTAACACACGCTCCAAGCACTCAAATCAGATTCAAATCTTTGCCAACTATAAATAGAGGCCATCCAAGTTCATTTGGAGACATCCCAACTCATCTCTTCTCTCCTTTGCAAGCAATTTCTCACTATCAAAGTGTTTGTGTGATATATTTGAGAGTGTTTGTAAAAATAGTTTGTGAGTTGGTTGTGCTATTGTTGTAAACACTTGAGTGTGAAGCCAAGGGTGTTGTGCTATCGTTGTAAGCACTTGAGTGTGAAGCCAAGTGTTGTGTTGAGGCTATCCTTGAAACCCTTAAGGCCAAGTGTTCGAGTTGTATCGGCGCGGTGATCGTGTTAAGTTATAAGGCTATCCTTGGAGCCATCAAGGCCAAGACGTTTGAAGTGCTAGTGGATCCTTGGTTAATCGACTTAACCAAGAAGGGGAGACGTAGACGATTTATCGTCGAACTTCCATAAACATCTCTTATCCCTTTTACTGCTTTATTTACATTACGCATTTATTTACCGTACTTATTATTTGATTGCTTAAGTCTTCCGCTTGCGTACTTGCATAATCGCTTTAAATTGCTAAAGTTGCCAATAGAACCTAAATCCCCCCCCCCCACCCCCATTAGGTTCTAACAACAATATTCTTTTTGACCAATACCATAATCCAAAAAGACACACAGAGCAGACCGAGTGGCTAATTTATTACGCTCGACTTGTGGACGAAGGACGAAGCAAGTACAATAAAAAATACGCAAAGAAGAATAGTCAGGAGAACGCCCATATAATTTTTCAAAAGGTGACAATCCTGAATTGTGTGAGGTTGGAATTCTATTTATCACGTGAGCAACGGTAAGGATTGCTTTCTATGAGAAGGCACTAGGAATACCAGCAGACAATAAAAATGAACTGGCTTTTTCAAAAATATGTCTATGTTTCCTTTCAGTGACACCATTCTGTTCAGGAGTATCCATACAAGAGGTTTGATGAATAGTACCATCAGAGGCCAGTAAACTTGAAAAATCATTCGAAGTGTATTCACCCCCCAAATCACAACGAAAGCACTTTATGACACCAGAATGTTGAGTTTTCACAAGAGCTTTAAAGTTATTAAAAATAGTAAGGTAATCATATCAATGTTTCATAACATAAACCCAAGAGTAACGAGCAGGGGCGGATCTACAGTAGGGCTAAGGTCGTTGTTGCGATGGTCGTTTCTGTTGATGTGGATGTGGTTTACCTCTGTTCAACAATAATGGACATTGTGACTTCCAATATCCCTTTTTTTTGCAATAAGCACACTCATCAGTAGAAACCTTCAAATTGGACCGATTTTGGCTATGGTGCGGCAAAAACAGATGGCGTAGACGGTACATGATTCCCCTTATTAGCTTGAGACTTAAAGCAAATCTCCTCAGCAACCAATTCATGTACCACTGAATCAACTGAAGGAAGAGGGCTACGATGAAAGATTGTCCCATGCAATCCTTCAAAATTATCACGAAGGGCCATCAAGAATTGTACTCGCAGTTCTGAGGATTCTGTGAGTGCCAACTGGTTCTATAGTTTGGACATGACAGAATAAAAATCTTGGATGCCCATATCTTTCTGCCGAAGTTCACGGATATCTGCCTCCAATTGGTGTTGTTTGGCAAAGTTAGAATGTGTGTACCATTTTGACAGATGATCTCAAACCTGTTTGGCAGTCTCATACTTGGCCAGCTGAGCACCAATGGAGTGTGTAACAAAATTATTTATCCACGTTATAATCTTCGCATTAGCGGCCTCCCAAGTATCCAACAACTTTGCATAATCAGCAGCTTTTGTGTCAGTAGGTTTAACACATACACCAATAACATAACCCCACATAGATTTTCCCCACAAGAAATTCTTTATAACATAGCCCCAATACAAATAGTTTTTTCCATCAAATTGGACACTAATCGATTGATGCTAATCATCTTTACGACCAGCCATGGTGACAACAAACAGTGTGCACGAACAACCAAACAGGAAACAGAAAACCAAGTTGATGCGAGAACAAGAAAAACCTAATCAAAAGACGAAGAACGGAGAAAAACTGTACGGACGCACCAAAAAAAAAAATTGGGGCCTCGTCCCAAACCCCAAGCGGGGGCGTGCTGCCCCCTGCACCCCCAAGAAAACTCACCGCGGAAAATTGTGGACGAGATTAACAGTTCTTCAATCAAACGATCGAAATCCATAGAGATGGAGACAGTGATACCATGTAGATATTGAAGGAGAGAAAACTAGGTTTAATATATCATAAAGTGTATAGAAAAGTTACACAACAAGATGTTTATATAGTTAGGTTAAATACCAAAAAAAAAAAAAAGACTACTCTATCCTTATTAGCTAATAAATAAAAAAAGACTAATAATAAGAATATAATCTAACAATATGCAATAATGCAACTAACGACTTTTCCAGAGCAAGTAGGAAAGCACCGCTGCCTCTTTATTCCCCAAAAAAGAAGAAAAAAAAAAACACACACACATATATGTGCACTCGCGAACCTTTGATTAAATATTTTCCTAGAAAGTTAGCATTCTAAATCATAAAATTAATGATTGTCCATAATTGAGTTTTCAAAATCATCATCAATTATATATGTTGTATGGATACGATTACGGGTATCGTATCGAACATGACACAGACACGACGATACGGAAAATTTTGAAAATATAAGACACGATATGACTAAGATACGTCGGTTATTAGAAAATATATATATATATATATATATATATATATAATTTTAGTATTAAATATCCCAGATATAGAAAACCATATTTCATCGATCATAAACTTGCCTGAAACTGGACGATGTCGATAACGTGCGGTGGTTGGTGACCGACGAGCGGTGAGCTTCAAGGAGTGGTGTTGACGTGATGATCAACGATGAGAGAAGCATATCAGGAAATAAAGAGGAAGGAGAACGTCCGAACTCCGAAGAAAGGAGGACTAGTTTTGGGCCATTTTTAGTCCCAATTTATTTTAAAGTATTTATTAATTAGTCCTCGAAATTTATTATTTGTCGATTTAAACCTTAAAACTTTTAATTATTTGCAATTTAGCTCAAACGTACCCAGAAAATATGTCCTATCGTAACTGTACCCAAAACGTATCCGACCGGTAAAACTTTAAAAAAGTCATTGACATGAGTTTTTTCGTATCCAACACACGTATTCGCATGTCGTACCCGTATCCCGATACTTCAATTTTTTGTTTTGTTTTTTTATTTTTGAGGTACCGTGCTACATAGTCAATTATCTAAATTTCTCCTTTGGGAAGCTTAAATATCACTCGTTAATGCTGAAACATTGTAAAAGTAAAAACTTCAAGAATGTTATACTTGACTAGAATTATGCTTTCCCGATGTTACACTCAACCGCACAAATTTTTCTAGATACCTTACTTAGGCAGTATTTGCAACCTCTAAAAAAAAGTGATTATGGAGATTCTCTTACGCTCAACCGCACAAATTCTCTTAACAAATTTGTTAAGAGAATCTTCATAATCACTTATTTTTAAAGGTTGCAAACACTACCTTACTCGAATTGTTTCATGTCTTAATTGTCCCATTTTTTCCTACAACTATTACTTCATTTGTCTCATATATTTAGGTTTGTGTATGTTTTCACACATATTAAGAAAGTTGTTGAAATAATAAATTTTAAAAAGAATTTTTCAATTTATCATTATTTAATGAATGTTCTAATAGAAAAAAAGTATTTCAATCTTGCTTCTAACTTTTGGTTAAAAATTACATAAGTTGAAGATATTCACAAATACCTCAAAACATTTCTATCAAGCTAGAATCAAGGAAGTATTTCGTAGAATTGAATCTCTCTCAAACATTCATTTACAAATGCAGCAGAGATTGAAAATTTTTTTCTGCATCAACCATGTAAAAAATTGCCCCAATTATTGATCTCGCGTTGTAAATTAGAATATCAACTTGTTTTACTTTGAAAACCACCTAATGGATGTTGCAACTTTGTTAAATGCAGAAAGTTATGTTAGAATTTCTCTTCGATCGAATGACCTGCGTTGAATTATATTACCACATTTACAAAATATGTCTATAGTGAATATGTTTTGTTTTTGAAGATCAAACTAAAATACATTAGCCATCATGATATCTCCACTAAAATAGGTTTCCATGATATCTTCCGTGATGGCCCTAGAGAGACGACAAAATTATGCACATCATTGCTAACAAATGTGGCTAATAGAAAGTTTTTCGCCTTGATTTGCTGATAAAAAAGGTTCACTTATTTTTTAAGAAAAATGGAAGGTGGACCATGAAGGTTACACATATGGTTATATGTTATTGATATACAAAACTATCTCAAATACATTTTTAAATTAAAAAAGTTGTGTTGATCTTTCAATTAAAGTGCATTTGATTAGAATGTTTTGTAATTTTATATAAAGGTAGTGTATAACATTTATTAAATATATAGCATAACTTATTTTTTAATATATATATCACAAATAATAACACGTTTTTAGAACGGAAAAATTAATTAATAGATCCAAAAGCGGACAAGTATGTTTTTTTTTACCAACTTAAGATTGTGTGTGTTTTTGAATCAGATTCCGACGTAACATGCATGATAATAAAAAAAGCGAAAAATTTTCTTTCATTTGTATAGCCTTTTGGGGAGGTCTTGGCCTAGTCCCCTCCTTCATTAGGTTTTATTTGTACTGCTTTGGTTACCTAGTGAATAAAGAAGTTGATTACTTTTGGCGAAACCTTGGAATAAATCCAACCTCATAAACCGATCTACTTTAGTAGATCATATAGATGTAGAAAAAGCTTCACATTTTGATGAATTGGAAACATCTCTTTTTCATTTCTATTTACCCAGTTCATATCTTTCTTTCGTGTGTTCCCGGGCGTACCCCCTCCAGGGATTCCTGGGGCATGAGTTTGTATCAGCCTAGTTGTAAGCAAAGAAGTGCGGTGTTTCCCTTTTTTTAAAAAAAAAAAATAAAAAAAATCAATCTATTGCTACAAATAGTTAAAAGTTATCTATTATAATATTCTATTATATATCTTGTCCTGTATATAAAAAATCTACTCATTAGACATCATTTTTTTATTTATCAAAATTATCTTTATGTGATATAGATATTATAATTTTGTTTTTTTTTTAATTTTAATATTTCAAATTGCAGTTTAGTCCCTCGATAATTTTTACAACTATGATATATATTACTTTTATTTGAATATAAATCAAATTAATTACAAAAATATTATAAAAACACGCAACGCATGCATCAATACACTAGTATTATATATAAGATGAGTATGTTATACTACCTTTGAGGACACCAAAATATTTTATTTCATAATTATCATTTTTTATCCACTATTACACTAAAAACATCCCACTAACTTCATGATTTAATTTTTTTAAAAAAAACTATATATAAAAAAGTTTTTTTTTACGCACGCAAAACGTGTGTGTTTTTCACTAGTACACGAGTATTCACTACTAACATCACTCAAAAAAAAAGGAAAAAATGGAAAAGTAAAAAAAAAAAAAGAAAGAGAGAAAGAAAGAAAGAAAGAAAGAAAGAAAGAAAGAAAGAAAAAGGAAAGAATGAAATAGAGCACCAATTAATTTTGAACTGGCCGGCCGCATAACAGAATAACAATAATTCAATTATTTTCTCATATTTAATTTAAAGTTGGCAAGAACTTTTTCGGGGAGTAGTATATGGTATCCCAACCGGACAGTGCCCGGGTGGTGATGATTCGGGCCGTTGATGCCGGCAGATCGAGCACTAGACTGAGCCCTTTTTCGGATACCTTGCTCTCTCTTGACCCAGACTCCCACGTCTACTTTAGCTTTAATTTGTTTGCTTTTATTCCCTATAAATACCTAAACATTGTAAATGACGCGACATTTATTGATACTGCACTAATATTTTATATATTGTTTTGTAGAGTCTATTAATTACCAGAGAGAAAGAAATACGATGTCCTCACACATGAACACAATATCCAATAAAAAAGAGATTCAACATTTTAGTCACGGTCATCCATTGATATACACCGAAGCTCATGAAAATCCCAGGAGTCTTTGCAAAGCTTGCGGGGTGGCATTATTATCGAGTCCTTGTTATAGTTGTAGCGAAGATTGCGATTTCTCCCTACACCAAACATGCGCAGTACAATTGATCCCATCCGGGAACCGTAAGTTTGGAAATAGTAACCATGATCTTAAATTACTAGCAGTGCCACCCCATGAAAATTGCAAATGCGCTAAATGTGACAAATTATGCACTCTGTTCACTTACGAACGAGCATTCGCATCGTGAAACATTTTATCTTCACTGCCAATGTGCTTTTTCTTTGGAGATCAACAATATCAAGCACATTAGTCATCGTGAACACTCATTGGTTGCCCTTTGCAAGGAAGCTGCTTCCTTGCTATGTGATGCATGTGGGACAGAAAGAAAGGGGACATTCTTTTCTTGTTCAAAGTGTTGTTTCCAGATTCATCAGGATTGCTGCTTATTGCCCACTATTGCAAAGATAAATCAAGATGGTCATCCTCTCGCACTATTTTATTCTCTTTCGGACACTTATTTTAGATTTATGGATTGTCTAATTTGTGACAACAACTTATCCTTGAGCTTCGGTGCATAAGTTTGTGGAATTTGTGATCGTGGGGCTCATCTACATTGTGCAGCATCAGAATTAGAGGAGCCAGGTGAAAACTACATACGTGCTTTCATTGATTTTAATTTGTTTCAATCTTACAAATTTTGACACCGGCCCCCCTCTACACTTTATTAGTTTATTACATGAAAAACTGCAATTTTCGTCTTTTATATTTGTCATTTTGCGATTTCGGTCCTCTATATTTTTATATTTCAGTTTTAGCCCTGCATGTTTCAATTTTTGGTAATTTCAGTCCTTTTTATTTGAAAATGTTGACGTGACACTTGACACGCCATCTCCACATCAGCATTATATTAGTGTCACATCAGAAAAAGGACTAAAATTGCCCAAAAAAAAAGTAAAAACAGAGGACTAAAATTGAAATATTAAAATATAAAGGACCAAAATCGCAAAGTAACAAACTAAAAAAAACCATTTTATTATTGTGGCAAATGTGATCAATCATTTCACGTGAATTGCATTCCTTCTACTGGGAAGTTGTCGAAGATCAAGTTTGGACGCAACATTGATCTACCAAGAAATGTTCATGATCATCCCGTGACTCTGACTCGTATGCTTACCATGGGAAGCCAAAGGTGCGGCTACTGCAAGGATATGATTCAAGGTTTCATAGATGATATGGCTTTTCATTGCTCAATGTGTGACTTTTGGATCCATTTTGAATGCACAAGGAGACAGTGTTGACTATGATATTATATATGGATGATATATATATATATGATGATTTATGAAAATTTAAACTTCGTTTTTGTTTCTAATCTAATTTTGAAATTATATCTTGCTATCTTTGATTGTTTTCTTTTCTTGATTTATAGAAATTAATTCTAACCACTGTTTTTATTTCTTTTTAATGAAAAATTAAATGATCATAACGTTTTGTAATATGATTACTAAATAATTAGCATTCTTCATACTTTAAATAAGATCGAGGAATTAATATTCTAGAGAAGTTATTGAGAAATATCAACACATGAACATATGATTATGAATATCTATTGATAATTAAGTAATAATATATATATATATATATAATATTTATCTCCTGCATACCAATGTACAGAAATTTTGTGTGCGACATGATTTTCGCGCAAACATCTAAGATGTTCGCGTGAACATCTGATTTTTATTTTCAAATGTTCACGTGAACATCTCAGATATTAAATGTTCGCGCGAACATCACGCGATGCACACAAAATCCATGCACACTGATGTGTAGAGGATCATTACTCTATATATATATATGTGAGCAACAAAATTTGCATAAAGGCATATATATAATTGAAGAAAAATATATTTTGGCAACATAAATTCAAAATAAATCAAATAAATAAATATCATAGAGGTAGATTACTGGCAAAGTATTTTGAACAGTGCCACATGGACAAGAGAATATATTCACACCAAATTATTTCTAATAAACAATTTCACCCTTGGTGAAATATGTAAATTGGCCGGGGCAATATGAAGAAAATAATAAAATAAGAAAAAAGGGAATTGAATATACATAACTTGGAGGTTCAGATTACCCCCAAATTGTCAAAATCATTTTCATCGACGGCAAGCCAATCATTTGAATCTTCACTCCCTGATTCTTTATCAGGTAAAGAAGATTGACCAGCCTTTTTTTTGCTGGCTTGATCTCCAGAGTTCTCATTTAATTGAATCCATTCATTGGCTTCACCCTTGTCGCTGTTCGATAGTCTAGATCCCAAAATCTTTTCTGATAGGCAGTAGTAGTCATCTTCCAAATCACTAAATGAGATCGTGTGCTGCATGTAGCTTTTACCTCCTTCCGAGATAATATGCCCTTTATCAATCCCATGGTTAGTCTCGGAATTCTTGGAGTGGTTTTCTGATGTTTCTTGCATCGTGTTACTTCTATTTTGCAGTTTCTTTAAGATAGCCTCTCTAGCTTCAATGACCTGCGGGGAACTAAATATTAGTGTACACAGATTTGCAACTCTTTCATGGTGACTAATGGACGTACAAACACAAGAATGCTGGAAATCCACTGTTACAAGAAATTGTTCTATATTATGAAAAACTAAGTGAAAGAAAAATGCAAAAAGAAACCATCCTTGATATCCTCAACAAATGAAAGCAAATAAAAATAATTGCCATATATCTCAATAATGATTCAAATTCAGAGAATTTAAAGTGACTGAGAGAGAGCAAAATAATCATTGTCTGATAGAGAGCAGCATTTCAAGGGAACATAACACGAGAATTCCCATAATGGTAATTGTGTAAAGCAATCATCAACGCATCGTCTAGAGTTTAAACATACTTTCTTTAAAAAAAATTTCAACAGAGCTGAGAAGGTGCGGATCTTGTATATGTTATATCTTATAGGTTAGACCCAAGAAGATATGATATAGGAAATATCCATATCTGCATTAAGGAAAATATAAAATATAAAGCAAAATGTTAGATAAAGCAGTCTTGCCTGTGGGGATGAAAGAAACTTCAAGTCTTCCTCACTTAATCTGGGAAAAAGTAAAATAAAATAGATAATCCAAAATTTCCATTCACTAATTTGACTGGAAATTTTCCGCCTTAGTGTCGCAAGCTCAGGCACCAAATAGTCGATATCTGCAGCATGATCTCTTTGATAGTCTGACATATGAAAGTCTGCAACAGAATATTTCCGAGTTCAGGACCAACTCATACACCATTCTCAGGAAAAATTATTTGCACTGATGACCATGGATTCTACGCAACACTATATAGTATTATTTACAGTAAATGCAATTATTTTTAATTCGCAAACAAAAATATCAACACTATATAATAGTGTTAGCCACATTAATGACTTCGACTACTAATGACTAGCAAAAAACAATCATAAACACTGTTATATGTTACAGTTTCGCAAGAATGCCAAGCCAGGGGTTCTTTTTCGTATGATATTGATTTTTGGGTTATTTTTTGCTCCTTTCTAAAAAATTTTGATTTTAGGGTAAACCTGTCTCGCTGGGATTTCTCAAAGATTATAACTATTAGTTTATTACTTAAATTCTAACTACAGCTGCACAACCGTTAATAGTGTGATAAGAAAAAGAAAACTAAAATTTGCATAAGTATTACCATACCATCTGCTAAAGAGACAGGAAAATCAACCCACAATTCTGGCCGTGTAGATAGTTTCCTTGCAAAATCCACCACTTCTTCTGTAATTCCCACTGCATCCTCCTCCTCACCATAATCCTCATCATCGAGTTGTCCTTTTAAGTGAAAGAAATTGGAGGTAAGCTTGGAGGAAATTAAAGCGAGACCTGATTTAAAAGAGCCCCGAATTTCCGCCAAATCATTCTTAATCCCGGCAATTGCATCCACAGAACGAGAAGAGACCACCGAACTCGGACTCCCTTCCCGCGGAGCAATAAAGGCGGCGACACCGCGGCACACACCGGAGAGATCAACCTTCACGGTGGATGCAGCAGTTATGGGCGAAGAACATGTAGGTGAGGTGGGATTGTCGTAATTGGAGTCGGGATCGCAGCTATGATTGGGGTGGAAAAGGGAAGGAATCCAAGATGACATCTTTTTTTCCCCAAATTTGTGTTTAGGGTTTTGATATTATTCCTTCGTTTATATACCTTCCATTGAAACTAAACTTTTTTTTTTTTTTTTGAAAGGGAAACTAAACTTTCAAAAGGAAAAAGATTTTATTCAAATTGATTCAAATTTCAAACTTATCAAATCTTACCTGCTTTTATTTTATTTATATTTATATTTATATTTATATCAGTGAAGTATACTTATCGATGCAAATTTATCTAATATTTTCTTTATAACATAATCTATGATATTATCTGATTTCGGAACATATTAATTATAAACTATCATGTAATATATATATATATATATATATATATATATATATATATATTGTGTATTTGTACAGTATTTTTTTATCGATAATTATTGTTGAAGTTAGATTAATGTTTAAATTATGAATAAGCTGTATGAAAACTATTTTTAATTTTTTTTTATAATGAGCAAAATTATTGTGTTGATAATGTACTATTTTTTAAAAAAAAAAAAAGCAATGATAATATAATTTTTTTCGTGAGAAGATGATAGTATTACCATTTGAAAAATAATTTGGTTTAGTGTGATAAGAATTAATATCATTGTTGTATTTTTAATAAACAACACACACGGTACAGAAAAATATCAATGTTGTTTTAAAAAACACAAAAACTATTGTTAAGACGATCTTATGAGTCAATTTTATTGACGAATTTCTCGTGAGACAGAATCTTTTGTTTGAAAACATCGATAGGGTTGACTTGTCGCACAAACAAAAATACATTATACAATCTCAAAAGAGACACACTCTTTTAAAAATTGTTGTATCAAGAGACCAAGTTAGAAAAAAAAAAAAAAAAAAAAAAAACACACACACACACACACAGAGAGAGACGCATTAATTAATTTTGTAATATATTTTGTATGGTACTACTATATTGAAATTATTTGAGTAGTAACAAAATCAATTAAATTATGTTAGTTCCTGTCCGGGTCCGATAAACATCCCTTAATTGTGACAAAACAAAAAAAATCGAACATCCCTTAATTGTGAGAAAACAAAAAAAAAAAAATCGCTTAAATTAAGAATTTAGACTTTTTGATCCCAATGTTAATCTATAATTAACTAACTTAAAAGGAAAAATAGGGATAGGTATGTTAACCATAACAAATACACTAATGTAAACATCTTTTAATCATAATAATTTTAAATGTATGTAATATATAAAACGGTGTATAATGAATATACTATTTTACAAGAAAAATGGGTCATATTTCCGTTCATCCATGCAACTGACACCATCATCCCACAAAATTAGGGATGTAAACGAACCAAACTATTTGTGAGTTATTCGGAGTTCGACTGGATAAAAAGCTTGTTCATTAAGCTTATCGAACCGAGCTCGAGCTAGATTTCGAGCTCGATAATTTTAACGAGTCGAGCTTGAGTTCAAAGATATTCGACTCGTGAAGTTGCGAACATGTTCGCCAATAGGCTTGGGAGCTCAAGCTCGGCTCGTTTAGGAGGCTCGCTAGCTCGAGCTCGGATCTTTTAGGTGGCTCATCAGCTCGAGCTCGGTTCGTTTAGGTGGCTCACGAATATGTTCTTTTAATTTATATGGTTGGCAAACCCAAGTTCGGTTCGTTTACCTAGTTTGAGTTTGATTCTTCTATATATATATATATATGAAATATGTTATATGGTTTGTGATCAAGCTCAAGTTCAAGTTCAAGTTCAAGTTCAAGTTCGGCTCATATGTTGAGTTGACAAATAAAAATATTAGTATTAACACAAATGACATGATTGGAACACAATACTTTATTAAGACTAATAAAAATATTAGTATTAATACAAAATATGAATTCTTTTAATAAAAAAAAAAAGAAAAAATATGAATTTACAACACGTAGGGCATTGCCATAATTTGCATTTTTTAACTTGCAGATTATTGTATTAAAATTCTCTGAAAAACACAATAAATAAAATATTTCTCTATGCGATATTTCCAATGAATGACAATTCAGTCAATAAATTTCTACAAAATAAAATAAAAATTATATTTAAAATATCTTACGAGAATTTAAACTATTTATGATAGATTAATAATATTCAAAATTTTTAGTTAGAAGAAATTTTGATATTATCTGAATTAAATTTGTTGATATATTAAAACTTAACTACTAGGATATATTTGTATATGACGATTGAAATAAAAATTCAGTTTACAATATAATAAAGAAGTTAACTCAATGTATGTATGTATATGCACAATATTTAATTAAGTTATATAACACCATTAGAGAAACGATTCCATATAATAGCAGATCGCGTTATAACTTATAAGCATGGACAATGTTGAATGTTGATTTTCTTTAGGGGTGAGCAATTTTTGGCGGAGCCATAATTTCTAAACTATCCGGGCTAAAATTTTAAACTCTAGAATTATTTAAACTTTTGAATGAAATCACCCGGGCTACTATAAAATTAATCTAAAATTTTCCCAAAATCAATATATATAAAATTTTAAAAAAAATTCGGGCCACCCGGGCTAAAGCCCGGGTGAAGCTATATGTGGCTCCGCCACTGGGGGTGAGTCTTCGAAACTTGGGTTTAATACTTTAGTTGGGAGCTTCAAATTTTATTTGAAAGGTAAAAAGAGAACCGAAGCTTGCATTTTGAGTTTATCAGTTATTTGATCGTTTGATGAAATTTTTAGAATGATAAATACAATTATTTACTATACATTAAACGAAAGTGCACCTTGAACTTCTACAACTTGGAAGTAGTCAAGGTTTGAGGCAGAAATTTACATCTAAAATTGTCTTTGATAAATTCGGAGATTTTGGGGATATAATATGACCTACACAGTTAGTAATGATGTTATAAATTCATAAACAACGAGAATTTGAGATTGGAGGTTGAAGTTTTGGATCATAGTAAGATAAGATTATAAATTAAGTTAAAGTCATAAATCAATTTTATCGAAAAATTATAAATGAGTAAAACTCAAACTCGATTTTATTTCTATGTTGACAAGCTCGAAAACAAGCATTAATTGACGAGCCTGAAAACTAGTTCACTTAATGAGCCCGAAAATGAACTCACTCAACGAACCGAATTCGAGTCAGACGTGCTTAACATGATAAACGAGATATTAATGAACCAAGCTCGAGTTGCTATATATATTAAAAGAAGCCGAGTTCGAGCCTTATGATGAAAGCTCGAACGGAGCTCGAGCCTTTATAGATTTCAAACGAGGTGAAGCCAAACCAGATATTGTTCGGCTCGGTTCAGGTCATTTACATCCCTGTACAAAATTCCACAAATTTCTCGAAAAACAAGGTATATATATATTTTTTTAAAAAAAACAAACAAAACAAAAACAAAACGATGAAGCATCTAATCGTGACTTAAAAACAATCACTTTGACAAATTTTATTCAGCAATACACGGTAAGTTTACCCTCACAGAAGTGTTGCTATTGAATCAAAAGAAAGAACAAGTTAACAAATATGAAAGAATTCCTTGCTCAACCGCGGAAGGTACCAACATTACAAGCAAGCCCAAAAATGTTTATTTCCACTTCTCTGATGCAAACAAAAATTATGGCAAATACAATAATTTCTACTTAATTATTACACAATGAATTTCATCTATCTACTTCAAATGCACAACATATGATTACATAAACATCACATATCAGACCAAAATATAAAGCAAGCCTAACCTCGTTTGTATTTTCACTCCTAGAATTTCCGATGAGAAAAAATTTTCTTGTATTTAGATGAGGCCGGAATATGGATTGTAGGCTTGAACCGGCATACCTGAGCCGTAGGAGTGGCCACTGGCAACATGGGCATTTCCAAACGGATTCATGGGTGGTGGTTGTCCCATAATCATCAAAGGTTGTTGCTGTTGTCCCGTAAACATCATTTGTCGTGGATGATACATAAAAGATGGTTGCTGATTCGCCATAGCCCCCATCTGAACAAAATTTGGCGCAGCAACTGCGTTGGAGGCATAGAATGGATCGTGTGCGACTTGTTGTGGCATCATAGAGTTAGCCATTGGAGCTTGATCCCATGGATTGTAACTCACATTCTGCTGGTTATTTCTTCTGATTGCATCTTCATACAGGCTGTCTAACGTAAGTTTGTCTAGCCCTCCAGCCTTCGTCAACGTGAGAAGAAAACACGAAAAGGGGCTCTCATAAGTGCACTTTTAAAACCAAAATATTATCATTTTATCGGTGAAGTAACAAAGAACATCGAGGGAAGATTTGAGTGATACCAATTTACTAGAGGCAGCAGTGCTCTCATTGGAGCTTGGAGCCGTAACGAGGGCCAACTCCCAGCCTGTAGTTCCATTCGCCAAGTTTGGTCCAGTGGAAACTGGTTGTGCGGGAGAACCTGCATCATCAACGACGATGTTACTCGTATCCACACCATTCAGAAACATGAACTTTGATTGGTGTCCATATCTGGAATCTGTTTTTCGATCCCATGAATAAAAAAATTTCTTCTTATTTTCATTCTGTTTCTCCCAATATATTTAAACTGAATTTTCGAATCTTCCAATGCAATCACTTACTTTCACCATTTATCAAGATACCATATTATCATATTTTAACACAACATACTAAATATTGATGATTAATGTTGTAATTTCTAGAAACATTTGCCATTTACCGTAAAAATTATCATACACATACATCCTATTCCCACAACATTTTCTCAAAAGTCGTTCACCAGAATACAACAAAAGGACTCCAGAAAAGAGCATATGAAAAGTTCAATTCGAAAAAAAACTCACCAACTGGTACAATGGCTAATGCCAAAGCATTCTTCTGGTCTAACTCTATTGCAGCGGGAGCAGGATCATTCAGGCCCTATATCAAAGACAAATGCGGTGACTGGTAAAGGCTGCATTTCTTAAAAAACAGGCATCTCCGAACTAATAGTGAGAAAATAGATTCAGGTTCTTTTCCTATATCTTAATCACTTACAAGCAAATCTGGCGGTTCAGCAGCTGGAGCTTCCACTTTTACCGGTTCTATTACTTTTACCAGTTCTGGTGGAGGTGGGGACGGTGGACGCTCTTCTTTCACCTCTGGACTATTTTTATATTCTATCGCTAAGATCTCCTTGGGCTTATCATCAGCCTGTTTAATTGGGCACAATTAATTGTAGCGATTGTAACATATATTTGCAAACGAACTTTCCAGCGGAATATATCAATTCAAGCACCGGGACAGCTTTGGGATGTCATAGAACTTCAGAAATAAACAAGTAGAACTTCTCCAATAAACAAGATTTATGAACAAGTTGTATCACACTATGCTCACATGAGTTTATACTTGCAAGCGATACACGCTACTATGTGGACTGTCCGCAAGTACTTCACGTTTTACCTTTAGCCGTAGGAATATGATTGGGAAATGTTGCTAGAAAATCATTTCATTCTCCCAATTAACAGATGCAAAAACAGATGTTGAGTGATGGATATTAATTTTTTATTGACAAAAAGAAAAATTAATAAATGTATACTTAAAAAATAGGACTTCTTCTAACGGTCTCTCTAAAATATAAATTGGCATTCCATTTGAATATATGTCTCAACATGAACAAGTTTAAAGATGATCGAGTTACGCTAACCATACCAGACCCTTGCGAACTGCAGAAGAACGTGGTGCCTCTCTCACATACTCCTCCATGGCTTGAAGGAATGATGCAGGGGGCTATAAAACGCATCACGAAACAAAGAAATGAAATATGTATACAGGTCATAATGAATGACGAGTTACAAACAGGTAACTAAGAAGTCAAACCTGTTCAATTTTTATGTATCTTTCTCCACGTTGAACATCAAGGTTTTTACATACTTCATAGAATTCGGACAATCTTTCAGCCTAGAAAAAATCGTGATAAAATAAAATATATCACAACTAAATTATTTACTAGAGAGATCCCAGAAAGTAAAATTACCAATTAAGTTATACTCTTTTTTAATGGTTGTACCTGCACGCTAGCTCTCCTGTATATATCCAAAGCCTTGAGAGCATCAGGCCTTTGCATCTCAAAGAACTATCAGAAATTAAGTCGTCAAAACATAAAGTCACAAAGTACTCGGAGAAAATCAGAAAAAAAAAAAAAAAAAAAAACAGAGTTCACAAGGTGTACCTTGTCCACCAAATTAACTGTACCATCACTAATGGCATTGTAAATTTTAATACTTTCCGAAGCAACCTAGAGATAATAGAACATTAGATATGACACATAGCTATGTTCACTGCAAGCTAGTTATTCTGAACATTAACATAAAATATGAGTTGATGTACCATTGCAAGGGCCAACTGAATGACATGATTATGAATTGCTGCTCCTTGTGGCTGCATGACATCAACAACATACAAGTTCAACTATCTGATGGTCCACACATATGGAACCAAGGCCATGGATTGGACCCTGAAAACCAATGTTACTAAGATGACATTTATGAAAAATAAAAATAAATTAAATTCACCTGGCAGCCGAGCACACGAAAGAGAAGTTGCTGCAAAGACGGTAAATGCTCGAGCAACTCTGGTGTGTCCAGATCTTTGGTTCTCTGAAATAATACTTACATTTAGAGGTAATCAAGAAAACAAATGACAAAAAATATTTCTTTGCATGCCTCATTGTTTAGACACAACAAGATTGTGATTAAAGTTTGGGAAAAAAGCATCAATTACAAATTTTTGTAATTAGCACTGGCATCATAAAGCACATATTCTAACTTGTACCAGTACTTGGCCTTATTATTAATCAGAGGCTTCAAGTTATTCTAATGTTATAGGAATTTATTAAAACAATTTCAAGCAGAGAGATTTTATAAGAACTAACAAAAACAAAACAAAACGCAACAGGAACAAAAAATAGAGCGAATGTAAAGTATAAATAAAATAAAATAAAACGAGAGAAAGGGGTAGATTTCTCACCAGGCGATCAGCCTCTATATCATATTTCAGTATTCTAAAACACTCCAGCCTCTCCTCCAAATATAATGCATAACAGCGGACCCAAGCAGAATAATCCCAGGCTGGCCAAGTGATGCAGATCCATTTTATCGATAAATAATTATTTCATGTAACTCTGAAAGACTAATCTAAAATAAAACACTTACCATTTGGACTGGAGTCGTCCTTGAAATGCGCTATGTTAAGAATGTGGCCTCTGCTCCGACCATAATTGATAAGTTCTTCCTGGAACGTAGGATCTACTTCCCTTAATGCACGATGAATAACAATCAAAGTTTTTATGGCCACCTGCAAAACAAGATCACCGAAACAAAGATAGAGAATAACATATTCAAGAGCATTATGTGGAAGCTCAATAATAATTTCGTTTCTCAAAATTAGAAGCAGAATATATATGTGCATGGATATACACAAATTAATATAGCAATACAACTAAACAAAGATTTTAAAAATAAATGATACTAGGCTCCTTAACCATTTACTGAAGATATAAACCTTCATAACTACCTATAGTAGATCTAAACCTACAAAACAAGAGCATCCTTTGCTTATCTGCATAGTCTCCACTAAATACATAATGAGTAGAAGCATTTCTTAGAAAAAGCAACAAGAAAAGATGTTTCATAGAGTGGCCACTGGCCAACCAAATAGCTTAGTGGAATGGCTGTAGTTTTCTAGAATGTTAAATGTTAGGTTCAATTTATATCGGATGTGTATGTGTATTTTTTCTTTTAATAAAAAAACAAACTAGTTCAAATCCATGCTAAATGAACAAGGGTCAAGAATCTATGTGTCACATCACATGCATTCTTGGTCTACGTGTTTTGCTTGGGCAATTGGATTTAAGATGCATGAAAGTTTGATGCACCAAATTTCCCATCTTTTCTCAATAATCATTTGAAAGAAATTTGTGCTCGAAAAATGACCAAATCTTCCCCATCATATCAGTTTAAATTAAAACTTCTTATATTGTTACAGAACTTGCATAGTAGAAGCAAAATCATACAGCCAACTCTTGTTCTTCGTTCAACAGCTACACCAAACTTGCCCGGTGAAAAATGTTACAGAACTAAACATTATAATATATTAAACAAAAATCAAGATTAATGATAATTTTTATGCAGATTGTAATCATTTTCATGAACACATACCGCCCAATTTTGAGTCTTCGACAACCTTCTTGCAAGAGCATGTATGCAATATGCAACATCTGCTCGTGGCTGTGTCGCCAATACACAAGAAAAGACAGCTGAAAACAACAAACCATGATCAGTAAATGAATCCTCCTTTAAAATCCAATCATCAGGAAATAAGGGGCAGATGGGCAATATCTTGAAATGAATGCCCACCTCTAATGTGTTTCTCTTTTGCAGGGCGTTCTACGTGATTTGTCGCCCTAACAACAGCAATGTCCACTACCTGTGTGGGCAAAAACCCAACTAATATCAAGCAACCTGATGATTAAAAGTAACCATTTTTATTTAAATATATATATTGACAGTAACCTTGTAATCACTATTAATTTTTGCCAAATTAACAGTGGTGGTATCTTTAAGTGCACCAAGAGTTTGTCTTAAACTGCTCTGTGTTCCCCCACCAGACATCCTCTATCTTAAATATGAATTCTGCTGGGAAAAAAATCCAGAAGATAAGTAATTACCACTCCCAACTTCATTTAACCAATGTTGACTTACAATTAACCAAAAAAAATGATATAATCGATTACATGAAAGAAATTTTCAACAAAAAACAAACAGCCTGTTTCTGCTACATGAATAAAAATATACCACATAGACAACAAAGAAACAAGAAGAAAAACAAAAATAAACATACAACAACCCAGCAATAATAAATAGGAAAAAAATAAGCAGCAAAATTTAAACCAAACCACACAAGAAAACCACTTTACAAATATCCTACAACATAATTCAACAAAGCAACACAATCCCACAAAAGATAAAGCAAAACACCACCAAGAAAATCAATCTGATCACGAAACGATACATCAACAAGAAAAAAGAAACCAAAAGATCGAACATAGATCAGAGTCTTCCCAATATTGGCACAAAAACCCACCTTTCTGACTCAATCTTTCACCCCACAAACACACACACAAACAAAAACTCAAAATTTGAATGCAGAGAGAAAATTTAAAGATCAAAAAGGCCAGAAAAGTCAGACCTTGAGCTCAAAAATGAGGGACAGAGAGAGAAAGTTAGGGAGCTAGTCTTTTTCCTTGTTGGCTGTCAGTCTGTACCCAAGAATTTTATTCTCATAGCCCGTCGGCGTCAATTTTCTTAATATTATACAAATATACAAATTAACAAATGTATGTCCGTGAATATAGTATACATTTTCCAGCATAGGAGCACTCCTACGCATATTCATACAGCCAGTTGACACACACATAGTACATATAAATTCCATTTCAATATAATATAATAATATATAAATATATATATATATATATACACAAATTTTGGCAAATATTCCAAATGGCTCCTATATTTATGAGAACTTGTCTGTTTGACTCGATCTATATTGGAGTATAAAAAGTATTATTTATAGATTAGAATAGAAAATTTGTCACAAAAAATTTATAGGAAAGAATAGTTTATAAAAAATTTATATAAATATATATTTATTTATACGTTTGTTTAACTAAAAGAAAAGATCATTGTAGTAAGTTATTTTAACAAATGAAAGTTATAATGTTTTAAATGTATGTAAAACAGGGAATAAATCCTCTGCTACATTTGTTGTTTCAAATCGTGCTACACTTTGCTAAAAATAACCCCGTTTGCACAAATTATTAAAAATTAAATTCATTAAACAACATGAATGAACAAAATATAATTAATCATTGATAAAATGTTCGATTCACCTATTTTTTAATTAAAATAGGCAATAAATTGTGTCCCAAGCACGATATATGAGTAAAATAATTTGTTGATGATTTTTTTTAATTGAAAAAATAGGTGAATCGAAAATTTTATCAATGATTAATTATATTTTGTTCATCCATTTTGTTTAATGAATTTAATTTTTAATAATTTGTACAAACGGGGTTGTTTTTAGCAAAGTGTAACACAGTTTGTAGCACCAAGTGTAGCAGATGATTTCGTCCCTGTAAAACAAGGATCATAAATTTAGATCTTCCCCAATTCAGTATTTATTTGGTATATAGTTAACTCCGTGTTATGCATACATTTTGACTCCAAAATAACCATATATATTATATTACATGTTTTGATTTTTTGCTCTAAACAGACGGCGTGAAATTGAATTCATAGAAGCTTCCATAGTGGGCCGTTAGCTTTGACGGAAAAAGACGGGTAGAAATGCGTAGGACCAGGCTGGTTAAGTAAAACTTTTGTCTTCACTATAATCTTGGATTTGTTCTGAAAAAATAAAAATTTATGGTAAAATGTAAAAATTTTAAAACTCAAAATATATCAAACTCTACACTTTATAATATTTTTCTCTCAACTCAATTGTATTTTTCATCACAAATGAAGACCTATTTATAGATCCACATTTGAGATTATTCCAAAAAATAAATACATCATCATCTACATCATCACACACTAATTTTCCATATTTTACAACTCAATATTCAACATTCAACATTCAATATTCAACATAATATTAATAATAATAATATATTTTTCAACACTCCCCCTTGTGATGATGATCGTGATATGATGACTGTCTTCATTACGTGTTTTATACTGCCTCGTTAAAAACCTTACTAGGAAAAATCCAGTGGGATAAAAACCATAGTAAGTGCAGCCACGTAAACTCCCCCTCATGTTAACATAAGTGATTCTTCACATATTTCGCAGATTGCGCATCCCAATGTTGTATATATGCTTTCTGAATATCGTCGTGGGAAGTGCCTTTGTGAAGAGATCTGATGAGTTCTCACTGGATTGAATGTAGCAGATATCAATATCTTTATTCTTCTCAAGCTCTTGAGTGTATGCAAAGAACTTTGGGGGTATATGTTTTGTTCTGTCACTTTTGATGTATCCTTCTTTCATTTGAGCAATACATGCAGCATTGTCTTCATACAACGTCACAGGCTTCTTGTCTACTGATAATCCACAAGAAGTTTGGATATGTTGTGTCATTGATTTTAGCCAAACACATTCACGGCTTGCTTCATGTAGTGCAATAATCTCAGCGTGATTTGATGAAGTTGTTACGAATGTTTGTTTCTGTGAACGCCAAGAAATTGCGGTGCCTTCACGAGTAAATACATATCCGATTTGGGAACGTGTCTTATGTGGATCAGATAAATATCCAGCATCGGCATAACCAATGATACTTTGATTGGTGTCTTTTGAGTACAAAAGTCCTAAATCTGTCGTTCCTTGTAGATAACGAAATATATGTTTAATTCCGTTCCAGTGCCTCTTTGTTGGATATGAACTGAATCTTGCCAATAAATTTACAGCAAAAGATATATCTGGTCTAGTGCAATTTGCAAGATACATAAGGGCACCAATGACACTTAGATATGGTACTTCTGGACCAAGAATAACTTCATCATCTTCACATGGACGGAATGGATCCTTTTCTATGTTTAATGATCTTACAACCATTGGAGTACTTAATGGATTTGATTTATCCATATTAAAATGTTTAAGGATCTTTTCTGTATAATTTGCCTGGTGAACAAAAATTTCACATTCTTTTTGTTCTATTTGCAAACCCAGACAGTACTTGGTTTTTCCAAGATCCTTCATTTCGAATTCTTCCTTCAAGTACATCATAACCTTTTGAATTTTTTTATTCGTTCCAATGATGTTTAAATCATCAACATATACAGCAATAATTACACACCCGGATGTTTTTTTCTTGATGAAAACACAAGGGCATATTGGATCATTTACATATCCTTTTTTCATCAAGTGCTCACGTAGCCGATTATACCACATTCGGCCGGATTGCTTCAACCCATATAATGATCTTTGCAATTTTACAGAATAAAATTCTCTGGGTTTTGAACTTTGTGCCTCAGGCATCTTAAATCCTTCAGGAATTTTCATGTATATATCACTATCAAGTGATCCGTATAAGTAAGCCGTAAAAACGTCCATCAGACACATTTCCAAATTTTCAGACACTGCCAAACTAATCAAATATCGAAACGTAATTGCATCTATAACAGGAGAATACGTTTCTTCATAATCAATTCAGGCCTTTGAGAAAAACCTTGTGCAACAAGTCTAGCTTTATATCTTACTATTTCATTTTTCTCATTTCGCTTTCGAATAAAAACTCATTTGTATCCAACAGGTTTTACACCTTCAGGTGTGAGGACTATAGGTCCAAAAACATTGCATTTATTTAGCGAATCCAATTCAACCTGGATGACATCTTTTCATTTTGCCCAATCATGACGAGTTTTACATTCACCAAAGGATTTTGGTTCATGATCCTCATTTTCATTTATGATGTCACATGTCATATTATAAGAAAATATCTCATCAATATCTTCTATATCTCTTCGGTTCCATATTTTTCCAGTATTAATATAATTGATAGAGATTTCATGATTCTCGACAGTTTGTGGTTCTGACAGAACATTTTCATCATCAGGTGTTTTTTCTGGAACACCATTTTCTATTTTATGATCATCGTGTTTCTCTATGCCTTTTTTTTCCGAGGATTTTTATCCTTGAAATCGACTGACTTTCCACGCTTCAAGCGTTTTATGACATCATGGGTGTCTTCAATTTGTTTCTTTGGAATTTCAATTCGAGCAGGGGAATTTACAGCATGTATATATGATTTTGTTACCCCTTTTGTGTCTGCAAATGCATCTGGCATTTGATTTGCAATTATTTCCAAGTGCACAATTTGTTGTACATCTTTCTCACATTGTTTGGTCCTTGGATCCAAATGTAACAATGATGGTACATACCATGTGATTTTTTTTTCGATGTGTTTCTTTTCTCCCCCTAAAATTGGGAAGATTTCTTCATTAAAATGACAATCAGCAAAACGTGCTGTAAACATATCGCCTGTCTGAGGCTCAAGATATCGAATGATTGATGGGCTATCATAACCGATATAAATACCGATTTTTCTTTGAGGACCCATTTTTTATCGTTGAGGTGGTGCAATAGGCACATACACCATACATCCAAAAATTCTCAGATGAGAAATATTTGGTTCTTTACCAAATGCAAGCTTCAATGGGGAGAATTTATGATATGCACTTGGTCTGATGCGAATTAATGCCGCAGCATGTAAAATTGCATGTCCCCATATAGAAATAGGGAGTTTTGTTCTCATAATCATTGGTCTAGCAATCAGTTGTAGACGTTTAATCAATGATTCAGCTAATTCATTCTGTGTATGAACATGAGCAACAGGATGTTCAACAGTAATTCCCATTGACATACAATAGTCATTGAAAGTTTGGGAAGTAAATTCTCCAGCATTATCAAGTCTTATTTTCTTGATTGTATAATCGGGAAATTTATTCCGCAATTTTATTATTTGAGCCATTAGTTTTGCAAATGCCACATTCCGAGTTGACAATAAGCATACATGTGACCATCAGCTGGAGGCATCGATCAATACCATAAAATATCGAAATGGTCCACATGGTGGATGAATTGGACCACAAATATCACCCTGAATACGTTCAAAAAATATGGGTGATTCTGTTTGAATTTTAGCTGGCGATGGTCTTATAATAAGTTTTCCAAGAGAACATGATTTACATTGAAACTTATTATTCTGAAAGATCTTCTGGTCTTTCAATGGATGACCATGCGTATTTTCAATAATTCTTCGCATCATTATTGAACCAGGATGTCCCAATCGATCATGCCAATTGTTTAATATTGAAAAACTATTAACCACCATATTTGATTCGATTGGCCTTATATGTGTATAATGCAATCTAGTAGGGAGCATTGATAATTTTTCAACCACATATTTCTTTCCTGATTTATATGTGGTAAGACACATATATTTCTGATTTCCATCAGTTATCGTCTCAGTATCATATCCATGAGAATATATGTCATTAAAACTCAACAAATCTCTTTTCGATTGTGGTGAATATAAAACATCATTTATCAGAAATTTTGTACCATTTGGTAACAAAAATTGTGCTTTACCACAACCTTCAATCAAGTCTACAGGACCTGATATTATATTCACCATTGTTTTTGTTGGTTTTATTTCCAAGAAATATCTTTCATCTCGCAGAATAGTGTGCGTTGTACCACTATCCGGTATGCAAATTTCCATGATATTATTTCCATGTTTGCTCATAGCATTTTCCATATCAAACTTCACAAAAATGCAATAAAGAAAAATTAAGTACAATACGAATGCAAAATATAACATGCTTTATAATACAAGAATGCATGAAAAATACAAATTTGTTACAATCTAGTTCCACCAATCTTTAATCAATGTCTTCGAAATCATTCAAAAAATCTGCAGCATTGAAACTAGTTGAACCAATTAAATGGTCACTATTTTCAACAAAATTGGTCTCTTTTCCTTTCCCTTTTATCGATTCTTTATAGAGCTTACATAGGTGCTCAGGGGTTCGACAAATATGTGACCAATATCCTGGAGTGCCACATCTATAACAAACACTCTCAGGTCTTTTTGAGTGATTTTCATTTTCACTCGTATTTTCATGCTGCCTTTTTGGTGGGTGGTTCGTGACGTTCTTTTGAGATGAGTTATTGAAGTAACTATCTCGATTATTTTCATATCCACGGCCGTGACCACGACCGCGATCATTTTTACGTCCACGTCCACTTCCACTTCCACGCCCACGTCCTCGACCTCGTCCACGACCAAAATCTGGTCTATGCCTTTGATTTTGATTTTCATTTTTCATTACGACATTTGCTTCAGGAAATGCCGTTGATCCAGTGGGTCGGGATTGATGATTTTTTATTAATAATTCGTTGTTCTTTTTCGCCACAAAAAGACATGCAATGAGTTCAGAATATCTCGTAAAACCACGCACTCTATACTGTTGCTGTAGAGTTATATTTGATGCGTGAAAAGTGGAAAATGTTTTCTCAAGCATTTCCATCTCTGTGACTTCAAGTCCACAGAATTTTAATTGCGAGACTATTCGATACATCGCAGAATTATAATCACTGACTTTTTTAAAGTCTTGGAATCTCAACGTATTCCATTTATCACGGGCGGTCGGGAGTATCACTTCCCTTATATGTTCAAATCTTTCTTTCAACCCTTTCCATAAAATCATTGGGTCTTTTTCTGTGAGATACTCACATTTCAACCCTTCATCAAGATGTCAGCGTAAGAAAATCATTGCCTTTGCTTTATCTTGTGAGTTTGATATATTTATTTCTTTGATGGTATCACTTAGACCCAATGACTCAAGATGCATCTCAACATCAAGAGTCCATGGCATATAATTTTTTCCAGTGATATCGAGTGCAACGAATTCAAGCTTTGCCAAGTTTGACATGGTGGTACTAAAAAAATAAAAATGCATTTTATTAGTTAATTTCCATTAATATGACAATACAAAATAATGAAAAAATGAAAATTACAAGTGCGTATACAAATAGATAAAAAAGTATGTGGTGGAAAATCGCTGGTGAGTACAAGACTCGTGAGCATGATGATCATAATCGTTATGAAAAATAGCCTTATAAATGCCATCATTTCCATCTTCGAAAAATCGAGTAAAAATATTTTGAGAGAAAGAGTGAATTTTGGTGTGATTGAAAATAAGTTTGAGTGAACATATTTATAGGCCAAAAATTAGCCGTTTGTGACCGTTGAGGATAAGGAAAAAATCGAGTATATGTTGAATAAAAATTCGTGATAATGATGCAATGCATATAATTATAATCATAATTAAATAATTATGTATATCATATCACATTATTATAAGGTCAGTGTCGTAGACAGTCTTTTATATAATATTGTGAAATTATACCAATATAGTTAGTATAAAGTCAGGTATAGTATATCATATCACATTATTATAAGATCGGTGTCATAGACAACCTTTTATATAATAACATAAAATTATACAAATATGATTATATTGTTTAAGAACCTTAGAGGCTTTTATACTGTCGTATCCCTTACCGGAAGTGTGGGATGTCGTCTTAACATCCTCCCAGGATTTATAACAAGTTTTGAAAAAAAACTTATTTTTTTTCATAACATGATATTATATATTAATATATACACAATAAAAATATATAAACAGTTAAATAAAAATTCTTACTTGTTGAATATTTTTGACTTCTTCTTGTATTTTGGAGCGTCGGAAATTATAGAGAACCTTCGAGCGATCGTGCTGATAACGTGTTGTGAAAAAGTAAAAATTTATGGTAAAAAGTAAAAACTCCAAAACTCAAAATATATCAAACTCTGCACTTTATAATATTTTTTTCTCAACCCAATTGTATTTTTCATCACAAATGAAGACCTATTATAGATCCACATTTGAGATTAGTCCAAAAAATAAATACATCATCATCTACATCATCACACACTAATTTTCCACATTTTACAACTCAATATTCAACATTCAACATTCAATATTCAACATAATATTAATAATAATAATATATTTTTCAACAGGATCAATTTTTTGTTTTCTCTTATTATTGTTCTAAAATATTTTGTTGGGAATATTTTTCGCGAAAATTTAGGTTATCCCCGAATTTCACGGGGTGAAATTTGGAAATCTCTAGTTTTGTAAGATTTTCAATTCATCTAAATAATATTTTAACATAAATTTAAAGTTTGTGTTCATATATTCGGGTCTATGACTTTTAAATCTTTTAATTTGAAAACTCTTCCTAAATCTAGTTTTACAAACACATCATAAATAGATAATTTATGGTGGTATATTTTAAAGATATATGAGTTTGTGATCGTCAATTATTATTTTTCTATTTTTCTTTAATAATGGTTAAGTAAAGTGATTATTTTATTCACTCAAGAATAAAATATAATAAAATTAAAGATAAAAAAAATAATATTTTTTGTTAGCCTATATTATTAATATGTGTATAACTTATTCTATCAAATCTCACGTTCTTCTCATCATATTATTTATCAATTTATTAATTATTTATTTTATATCAATCAAATCATCAATTATTTATTTTACATCAATCAAATCATTTAATTTAAATTACTATATTACCCCTTATAAATAATAATATTCATATATTTATTTATTGTTAAAAGAGTAAAATGGTAATTTGTCATTTTTAATATAAAATTTTATCAATCAAATCAATAAATTATAATACATCAATCAAATCAAATATTATATTCACTATCATTTTTTATTTATTTTTTATTACATTATATTACTTATGTATATATTATTTATCTCATCATATCTACCGAGCGGTGTCACAGCATGTAAGATATACTGCCATCATAGAATAATAATGTTGCAGAAATAAATAAACAACTTTTTTCGCGAATGCAATTGATAAAATTTGAATTAAAGGGGTGACATTGAAATATCAAATGAACTATTTTGAATTGTGTCCCACAAATTAAACTTTGTCCCATCTTTCTCTTTGAACTTAGATTTAAATTCTAGTGATCACAAAAGTTAAAAAGGGAAACTCGATAATCGAGCTTTCAATTCTTTTTCCTTTTCTAAAAAATGCATCTATGTTGCATTTCGCCGCAATGATTCGAGTGGGATTTGAAATTAGATCCATATCTCAAATCTATTATATCAACTTGCCTCAAAATAAGAAATGCAAATGATTTGAAATCTTTTGTAATGCTCCATCATTTTTTTCCCCCGTCAATTTAGAAATTACTCTGTAACTTATCATTTCCATCCAAAGACCCTTTTTTTAATATGGAATAATATCTCAAGTATAATTATTTAAAGTTGGATGGCATACATTGAACTAATCCTATTAGTTTATATATAACCATTATACATTAAATGTGAAATTGCAATAATAATTTTTGGAAAAAAAGGAAACAAAATGCATAAGAATGTCATGAAGAATGAGGATTTTTTAATTTGATATAGAACAATTATGTATGGAAGTATTAAAATCGGGAATTTTTGAGATTATTGCTTCAAAAGCTAATTCCTTCACTCAACGTGTACTTATGTTAAAAATAGGTTAACATAATTTTGTGATTTGGATTAAATAATTGTATGATATTGTGTTAATCACGCAATTTGCAAAAAGTGGATATTTTTTCCAAAAACGAGCAACTATAATGAACACGCGTAATGCATATGTAACTATATTATTGAGAGTATTCGATAAGTTTTTAAAAAAACGTGAAACATAAAAAAGTATCACGATTTGTTAGGATCGTAAACGTGTGTAGAAGAGAGACATATACACACTTTAAAATATTTTAGAAACTTTTGTGTCAATTAAGCTGAGTTACTAGTTTGATTATTTAATTTTGCTTAACAGACAAGTTGATGCAAGAACTAATATGGTCAGTGCGGAAAACTCTTGTAGTGCAAAAGTTGAGCTGATCACTAGGTATATAGAAAATTTACAGTAAAATAAATAACACATATTTTTTTTTGGAAGTTCGAAGACTAAGTTTCTACGTCTCTCCTTATTATGTTTCCAAAAAGATTTTCACCAGAAAACTTTGATTTACACAACGTCTTGCACAAAACCCAATCCAATCGATCCTCTATTAGAACTCCTAGCAACTTAGAGTATGCTTGGTTGGAGAAGATGACATGCTAAAATCACTTATTATTTTTTAAAAAAGAAAAAAATGATTTTTTGAAATGTGTATTGTCATGTTTACCAAAGCTGTTTTAAGGAAAAACTGTAAATTTCGTCATGTATGTTTGTCACTTTGCGATTTTGGTTCTATATGTTTTCATATTTCAGTTTTAGTCCTGCATGTTCTGATTTTTGGTAATTTAGGTCTTTTTTATTCGAAAATGCTTACGTGACACTGTGCACGTCAGCTCCACATCAGCACCGAATTGGTGCCACGTCAGCGCCACGTCGGAAAAAGGAATAAAATTATCAAAAAAATAAATATTGCTGACTAAAACTGAAATCTGAAAATATAAATGACTGAAATCGCAAAGTGACAAACATACAGGACAAAAAAAATATTTTTCCCCTATTTTAAAAAAAGCTTTTTAGAAGTCAAAATTTCTGGATTTTGGTTTTTGCTTCTAGTTAAAAATTAAAAGAAAGACACTTTTTAACGTTTATCCAAACACAACAGACGCTTCTATTTTTTTAAAAAATAAAAATAAAAACACTTGAAAAACTAAACTTATTTAAGCACTTTTTTAAGTTTCAGTTTTTGTATCTAAACCTGCTCTTATTAGTCTAAAAAGAATCTCTCTACTCAAAACAATTTCTGATAGAGTTACATTAACAATAAACAACAAATACAATTTTTTAGTTTCGTGAGCTTTGAAAGTGCATCACAAATTGATCAAAAATTGATATGGATCTCACTATACGTATGCTTGTAGTTTGAAGATTTTTTTTATCTAATTTCTTTCGAATGCTTAGGAACTTAGAAGACAAGATTTCCAAATAAAAAAATAAAAAATAAATCCTTGATCATATTTTTTTCTTGATAATTCAAGTATTTATAGGTAAAAATTTCCAACATCACAAAATTTAGCCGGTGCAACTTTGTTCTAAAAACAGTCGACATTTATTCAGAGCATGCCACGTTTTTTTTGTCTTCTTTACAAGTATAATATAGTGACGCAGAGCTCTTTTGGATGATAAATAAATAGGAAATCCGGTGACACTATTCAAATTTGTCTTGTCTCCAACTAATCGGATCCATTTTGAATATGTACGAACTGTTTTTCTAGAGAGTTGATTTGGAAAACTAAAGCAGGTTAATCTGATTCGAAAGGTTGAACTGGTCCGGAAAGACTGAAATGGTCTGGATAGCTTACGCATAACCGAATTGGTCTGACCAAGTTCTTTAAGTAGATCAATTTCATTAATCTGTATCAGTTTTATTATCAGATAAATTGTTTAGATAGACCAATTCTATTTCGTTTTTTTTATGAGTCCTTTTGGTCTTGTATGTATATCCAAGTTTATTCTGATTAGCTTAGGTGATTCGATCAGCTTGGTTATTTTTATCTGCTTGGGTAAGATCTCTTTTATCATCACCAAAACTTAATGTATGTTGATTTATCACGATCAAGTTTCAAGTCTTATAAGTTTAAATGTGTTTTAAAATAATATTACACGTGAAAATCGCTTTTAGTTTTTGTATAATTTTATTATATTAAGTTGATTAATAGATTAAATAACATATAAACCTATATATTTTAATTAAGAATAAATGAATATATAAACTGTCATGTTATAAAAAAACATAAGTATAAAAATCATAAGTTGTTTGGAGTAAAATGTTTATGTTAGGTCAAGTTTCGTCTCTTAGTCGTAAAAAAATGAATTGTACTGGACAAATTTAATTTGATGCCTTTAAGTTTTTATTTTTTTTTTTGCTTAAAATTTTTTTATTATTAAATATTTATTATTTCATAAAATTTAAAAGTTAAAAAGTATCAAGAAATAAGTTAAAATTTTAAAAATGTTACTTTTTTCATGCTTAATTAATATGGTCAACCAGAGAGTTGATTGTTTTTTCACACTTCTAGCCAAATCAAAGCTTTTTACTTAACCTCACACTTAATCACGTTTAAACAATATTTTTTCACGCTTTTTAGAATGCCGTTATTAAGTAATTATTATTGAGCACAAAATTGTTACATATAAGAATTTAAAATTGGTTTTTTTTTTATGTCTACAAAACTATTCTTCTTTATAATTCTTTTTCTTTTTTGAAAGTTTCTTTATAGTTATTTATATACAATGTCTAATAGTGAAAAAAAATTACCATGGTGAATTCACCAAAATATAATATATCAATCTTGTTAAAATTTAAATGCACACAAAATTATTATACAGTAAACATTATATTTAAATAATTGGTTTAATTAATTTATGGAGAATACTATAAAAATTATCTCTAAATCTTTATGATACTCGTCAAAATTGGAGGGTCAAATCCAAGATTCGAGTTTAACCTAAGCCCAAGGCTTAAAGTTCAGAGTGGACCTAAAACCAAACAAAGAGTGTTAGAAGGAGCTGTGAGGATGTCTCAGAGTAGCCCCTTTGACGCTAAGTCAGATTTGGAAAATAAATAACTGAAGATGAGAGCTTTGGCACCGTAAAAAATGACTGTAATTAGTTGCAAATAAAATGAGCAAACTCGGTATTACAGGAAAGAATGTAGGGGACCACGTGAGTGAGATTCACACGCTTGTTCATCCAAGACTCACCCTTCTAATGGTGTTCAAAGTGTGACCTCGCCCTTGAGGCGATGTTGATCAAGCTAAGGGCTCGCCCACCTCGAGTAGGCTCTACCCTAGCTGCTCTCATATTCATCCTCAACTCCTCGCGGCTAATCCTCACCTCTTCACCTTCCCACCTCCTATGATCCCCAACTTCTAGACTCATCCTTAGTTCCTTAACACATCCTTACCTTCCAAACTCTCAAGATCATCCCTAACTGTTAAAGAAATTAGACTTGAACATAACTCAATCTCAAAAGCTATCTCAAGAGGAAATATTGTCTTTGTCTTATATTAAACTCCCAAAATATTTACACAACCGATGTGAGATATAACTAACAAAACAACACTAACTCCTTATACCACCTCTTAGCTCATCTTCACCAATGCCACATCCCTTGACTACAACTGTTACAACTCCAACTATAACTCTAATTCCAACTCTAACTCCAACATGTCTCGCCTCCACCACCTACCTTTATGGACCGATATTCTTACCACTTAGAGTTGGATCCGAGCCTTGTTTCTTTGCTATGGACTCAATCAGGCCCAAACATGTGATGAACTCATTAATGAGATGCCACTTTAATTTAATATAATTTCTATACACAAAAATTACTTGATATTAAGATATTATGCAAAGAATCATTTGTCAAATCTTACCGACGAGAGATAATTTGGGCAGGAGGGGTGTTCCGGTTTCTCTTGTTTATGTGATATGCGGTTCGGGGATAGAGAATATTTGGCACTCTTTAGTAAATTGTACAATTACAGAGTCCAGAGAGCTGTTGGCAAGAGGCAGGTTTGCACGATCTAATTTATGGTATTGTGTTGATATCCGAATTTGTGGTGGAATGGTTGTGTAAGATGATTGATAAACTGCAGAACCGAGTATTGCTAAGTTTGCTATAGTTTCCTGGGGGCTGGGCTATTTGGAAGCAACGAAATAATAAATTTTGGAACTCTTCTCATCTGTCAGGCTCTGATACAGTCTCTACAGCTTTGAAATGCTTTGTATGAGTGGATAGCAGTGAAGTACCAAGCACTAACGGGTGTAGTCAACCCTCACAATAGTCCTAACTGCGAGTTGTGGCACCCTCCCCCCTTGTCATATGTTAAATGTAATGTTGATGCGGCCTTTTCGGACGGTGCATGGGTTACCAATTTTGGTATGATACTACGAGATGCTTCTGGTGCATGTCTAGGATGTCGGTCTTCTGTTTTTCATGGGAGGTTACCTGTTACTGAAGGTGAAGTAATGAGCATCCTGGAAGCTCTCTCTTGGGTGCGCAATTTGAGATTTCAGAAAGTGATCTTTGTATCGGACTCAAAAGTGTGGTTGATGTGTTTGGATCTTCGATAAATGATTTGTCTGAACTCGCTTATATTAACTCTCAATGTAAGCTGATCATGAATGCAAAACCTTAGTTCGTAGTACGGTTTGTGCCAAAAAAAAAAAAACGAATGAAATAGCTCATGTTAGCTAGGAATGCATACTTTTGTCCGAGTCCAAGTTTATGGGTCGAGACACCGACGGCTATGGTGGCCCTTCTCAGTCTCTTGTATACTCGGCTTGTTCATGTTGAAATAATAAATTGATTGTGCTTACTTAAAAACAAAACAAAATAAAACAAAGAAAACACGCAATGTGTCCATTCGCTGTAATTTATTCTAATATCTTGCAACGTATATATTTTCTTCCAATGCGTCAACCACTGTATTTACAGGACTCTAACAAGTCAAATACAACATAAATCACTTTTCCATTATTTGAAATAATATATAGTTACAAGCTGAACGTTTCAAATTAAAGTATATCTATTTACTTCCTTAAAAAATAAAATAAAAAGAAATGTTTAATTAGTTTCTTGCATAAAAGATATATAATATCTAGAATGTTATAAATCCGTTTACTTTGACCTTCTCTTCTAAACTTGTCCTTTTAACGACGGTGTAATTCTTGGATTATATATTTGTTCTTCAGTTTGACTAATCGACAGATAGGAATTAAAACTGCATATTATTAATTAAACTATGCAACTCAAATAAATATTATTGAGCACACAAACTTGGACTTCGTCCTTTTAACAATAGTGGCAAGAATCATATTATAATTAGGCCGATGAGATCATGATAGTAATCAAGGCCCATGTCCCCTAAACGCATATTATTTAATTATTAATCATTATCTGTAGAATTATTACTTATGTGTTTAAAGTATTTAATTAAATTTTAAAAATCATGAATTTTGGTTAAGAGAGTTCTCGGAAGTCGGGCCCAATTAAACACAGAATAGCAAATCGTTGTTCAGGACTAGGGAAGGAATTAGGTATGGGTAAACGGCCCAACCCGTTTGGGTCGGGTTTGGTTAATATTAAACATGTACGAGTCCAGTAATATAAATATGTAATTAATAGTTTGTGGAATATTTATGAATTATTGAATTGTGTAGAATTGTTGCATTTGATATTTGTTGAAAGTATGTTATAGATTTTTTTAATGTTTTTATTCAAATTTATGTTGTAAATATACATGCTCAAAATTCTAAATTTAAAAAAACAGTATGAATATAATTGTCTTACGGGTATAAAAGGCTGCATATCGAACTCAAAATACCGAATTTTTGAGATATCACACCGAATTTTTTTTGAAATACACATATTTTTTCGGTATACGGAATTTTTTTTCGATTTCTATACGGTATCAATATGAATTTTTTCTATATCAAAATTTCGAAATTTCAGTATCGGTATTGGTAAGAATTTTTTTCATACCAATATTTTTGATACGGTATACCAAAAACGGAAAAACCAACCCCGCCATTAACTTTCAGTATGAGTCAGGGGTGTGCGGGTTTAGACGAGTTGGGTCAAAATTGTAAGGGTCATTTTGGTAGGCCTGATAAAAGGGTGATAAATTAATTATCCTATCTAATCAAGTGTTTGATACAAGTTTTAACTTTTCTGAATTATCCTTAAGGCCCGCACATGGCCCGTACTGTACACACAACTTGAGAGATAATTAACATTAATGTCAGCATTGGTGTGATAACGTGTACACCCTCCCATGATAATGGAATTGTTACTATTTTACACTTTATAATTAAATACGAAGTGAAAGTCAAACTCTGCATATTCTTTATTTTCCTTCTGTATACGCTATGGGAGGGAAAATGATCATTATAGTTAATTGAAAAATTCAAGAAAATTGTGTTTATTTAAATTAAAAAATATATTTTTATTTGAGAAAACATAATTATACAAATTTTAAAATATATATTGGAATCATCAACCTGATTTGCGGAGTCACTACTTCCAAATTAAAATTTATTATCTTTGAATCAATATTATTCAAAATAATAATAAAATATAATCATAATCATAATAATATTTTTAATATGATTAATTTTTTTAAAACCAATATGAGTAATAATAAACATGAAAAAATAAATTGATGATCAATAGTTAAATAATAATAATAATAATAATGAATTAAATAAATATTACAAAATAATTTAATAATAATATACGAAGAATAATAATTGTACATATAAAAAATAAAAATTAAATAATAAGAAATAACTTTATAATTAAAAAAATTATAAACAAAATTAGTGTGGTTTGGAAATTAAAATTTTTGGCATTTTAATAATTAATAATGTTATCAACCTTTATTTAACGTTAAAATTAATTCAGATTATTATTACTATTTTCCAATAAATTCATATTTATATTATTATTTTAATATTTTCCAATAAATTTATATTATTATTATTATTAAATTTATTGATTTTATATATTTTAATTAATATTTTAGTTATTTTTTAATTTGAAAATAGTGAAAATGTAATCATTAATATAATAACATATATAATTTATAATATAACGAATTTAATAATAAATTTTATTACTATTAACCATATTTTAATTATCATTAATTATAAATATATTAATTATTTAAAAATAATATTGTAATTGTTACTAATTTTTATTTAAAATTAATATTAAAATTATTTATTAATATTTTAATTATCAAAATAAATTCATATTTATATTATTATTAAATTTATTATTTTCTATATTTTGATTAATATTTTTAGTTATTTTTTGTGGTTTGAATTTAAAATTAATGCAAAATTTAATAATCAATATAATATTTAAATTTTATTATAATAATAAGGGTAAAAAAGTAATTTTTGAATTTGTCATTATTTGAATCTCGATATTAATCATTCGAATCAAACATATCATTATTTATTTCAATCATATCTAATTCCTTCAATAATCACAATGTACTTTATTCATATATTATCATCTATTGAACCAAGCGGAGCCTAATAGGCCTATGTCTCGTGTCCCCAAACTATCTTGACCTCGAGCCATCTTAAAAAATCTCTCACGAGTCGTCCCCTTATCATGCAGTTGGCTTCTTTTGAGAAAAAACTCGATTGTGGTTTGTACTAACTCAACCAATCGACTATATATGACGAAAATTTCGAACCATTTAGTTTTAGGATCAGTAAATTAGTAAGGAATAATTCTAGCCTAACAGAATTGTAATACAGTACATTTTGTTTTCTTTTTCTTTTTATTTATTTGGGGAACTCGAGGCTAGCTTGTATTAAGCATTGACTAGTTGAAAAAAGGTATTTATAGTTGAAATAATAAAAGATTTAGAATTCTTAAGAGAGAGAGAGAGTTTTCAAAACTTTTAGCGTTTGAAAATGGGGCAAATTATTTTAAAATCTCCAAACCCAAACATTTTTTTTTCTTAACTCTCTACACTCAAATTTCTTTGTTTCAACTTCCTAGTGGTCCCCAAATTTGTCTTTAAAAGTTTTTAGCATTAATCCTTTGTACGTGGCATTGTTTTACCTATCGAACCAGTTCAGGCAAAACAGAACTATCGGTTACGCAAGGTTTTCAGCCGATATACTCTGGATTAGGGTCCAACATGCTTTCGTAAGATAAATTAAATTCAAATACCTCTGTGACCATAATGTCGTCGGGTCATACCTGCCGAGTTTTACGAAGTGTTCCTCACACTCCAATCGCGCAGTCGCAACATATGATTTCTGCACAAGCTCCTTCAACGACACTGATAGGTTCATAATATTTATATTTTTAGTATCGTATTTCTCGGGTTTTTATCTTTTTCATATGTTAATTATTGCGTTTTTGTCGTGTTTTGTAGTTGGAGGAAGTTTGATGATCTTGGCGAAAATTTGGGCAAAAAAGTTGAATTCTATCACATTTGGAGTTGCCAAGAGAAATTTTGAGAAATTGAGCAAACCAGAAGAGGTCATGGAGCAAGGCGTGGGCGCTCTGTGTTACTACGTTTTTACTGTTTGGTGGGAATTGAAGATTTCAGAATTTGATAAGAAAATACCATATTTTAGGAATTATAAATATGGTATTTAATTTATGAAAGAATTTTGAAGAGAAGATTTTTAGATAAATAAAGATAGTTGGAGATTTTCTATTTAAAAAACAATATCTCTACATTATCTTTTTAGTTAGGCTTTATTTCTTTTTGAATTTTTTGAGATTTTATTTTTTTTCCTTTTTTCTTAGTTTTAGACGTTAGTTTTAGGTTTCTTGGAGACAGGTTTTCTGTTTTCTGCTTTGCACGTTCTGCACGGCAAAAGACAGTGAATATTTTCTTCTTCTTCTTCTTTTATAATTTCTAGGTTTAATTTTTAATATTTTTAGGGAATTATGAAGCCAACTATGCTTGGCTAAGTTTTTATTTCTGATTCAAGGGATATTTTTTGTATTTCAATTTATCACTGTGAGGTTTTGAGTTTGAATTGAAGTTCTTGCTTGTTTCTAGTATTTGTTAATTTATGATTTATTTCATGAAAGTTGTGAGTCGGTTAATCTGACAAATAAATCGATTTATGATTTTCTATTTCTATCCAGGAATTCAGTGATCCGTAATTGTCATGAATGATTGGTACTTGAGTAGCGATAGATTAGGTGTGTTGTGCTATCATGGCATGTTTGATTGAAATAAATTAACGGAACTAGATTTAACAGTTGCAGCTATCTCGATTGTTAGATTTTTGGATTAACTGTTTTCACAAATCGAAAAGCTATTTTTAATCAATATGGAACGCTATCGTGCCCAGTTGGTTATTGATAAGTTTTGACTGAATGCTGGGTTTGGTCAATTAAAATAGGAGAACACAAAAATCTTAGTGGCTATCCCTATGATTTTAAGGTTAATTGCTAGAACTGCATGAATAAATTATTTGTTAACCGATAACCAGTGATATAATTGAAATACGGAAATTCCTTGAATCAGAGTTTGGTAAAATATTTGAATTTATCAATTAATCATTTATCTCAGTTATTTAGTTCTTGTTTATTTTTATTTTCGTTGTTGCAAACCAAAAATCCCCCCTTTTTAGTTGTTATTCCTCAAAAGAAATAAATACTCGTTTCCTGTGGATTCGACCCTGCTCACTACTATACTTATTTTGTTAAGGAGTAGGAATTTAAGTTTGGTGGCTCATCGACAGGCCTATCAAATTTTGGCGCCGTTGCCGGGGAACGGTGTTTATAATTATTTCTTTCGAGTTCTTGTTATTTAATTATTTTGGATACAGAGAAAATTTTCAAAGTGAATGGACATCGATTGAAGGTGTTCTGTGAAGATGAAAGTGTGTCGTAGATGGAGATCGAGTTAACAAATCCTGATTATTTCACAACTTGAGGGGATTGGTAACGTCGAGCATAACGACGTTAAAAAATTGCGCTTTAGGGAGGCAACCCAACATTTTTTTTATTATTCTTATTTATCATTTTTTATGCTTGCTTTTGAAAAAAAAATTTCAGAAAATATTTTTCAACAAGGCGTGCCCACGCCCTATGAAAAATCATTTTTTGTACAAAAAAAAAATCAATTTTTCTTCTTTAAAAGTTTAAAATTTTCAGAAAATAAATTTCTATAAGGCGTGCCCACGCCCTATGAAAAATTATTTTCTTTTTTAAAAAAGAGTTAGGAATTTGTTTTAGTTTTTTTTAAAATATTAATTATAATACTAATAATTAAAATAAAGGGTTTATCGTGTAATTGTTTTTTGGGCAATTTGCTCAAAAATCCCTAAATGCAAACATGTTTTGTTTTGAGGTCCCTAGTCATAAAATATGGTACAAAATAATACAAGATGTGGTACAAAATCATACAAAATGTGGTACAAATTAACAAAAAATGTGGTACAAAAAAGTGGCTAGAAAGTGCAGAACAAAACATGTTTGCATTGAGGATTTTTGAGCAATTTGCACTTGTTTTTTTCCTTTTTCTTTTTTGCAGGGCCGACCTCCTTTCTCCTTCATCTCCTTTACTTTTCTCTTAAAGCGCCGCATCTTATCGCCGATCAGAAGCCATCGTGACTACCGCCGTCGGTTCTCAACTCCATCGTAGCCCATCACCGCAGCCACATCTTGCCGCTTCGTCCCTCACTCCGCATCACCCCTTAGGCTTTCATCATCATTGGTCGTCCCTTGCAATATCACAGATCACCTTCGTTGTTCTTTTTCTCCTTCATCATAACACCCGTTGCCATCCCTAACAACCATCAGTCCGCCATCTTCACCAGGGAAGCCGCCGCTGTCCCTCTTCACTCTGCTTATGGCCGCCATCTGATACATAGCTGTTGTCCCTATATTCAAGCCGTCCAGCCGCGAGACGCCCCTGCTGTTTCTATTCTCCATCTCGAAGTGTCGTCTGCGATCACCGACTTCTTCACTCATCACCTTCATCTTCAACGACATCTGATGCCCCTACTCTCCAGAAGATCACCACAGCTGCATACCCCTGTTCGTCCCCTGCCCTTATCATTATCATCATCGGCAATCATCACAAACGGTAGCAGCCTCCACTCTGTTGTCTGGTACAGCCGCTGCAATCACCACCACGCAGGCGCCGCTGCTATCTCTATTCACTTCGCCGATCGCCTGCCTTTGAACCAGTCACCGCCACTCGCTTCCCTCTCTTCATAGCCGCAGCCACCACTCCTCAATCCGACGCCGCGTTGCTGCCTCTCGCCATTCATCACCCAGATGCCGCTAGCCGTCTATCACCTTCATCCTCTTCACCATCTCTGGGCGTCACCATTAACATCGTCGTCTGCTCTCATCCGCCGACTGCGACCTTCTCAATACCATCACAGGGGTCGTCGCTCATCACCTTCATCTTCTTCGGCCACATCACCCCGCTGTTTTCATCATCATGGTTTGTCCCTCTCATCATAACAGGGCCGCCACTGCCCACTCTAAGACGCTGCCCCTCTTCACTTTCCGTCAGCGCCTCCGCCAATAACATATCGGTGATATCTCTCCTCTTTTGTTTGCTCACAATTGATCGTTGTGATATTGGTTGTGATATTGATATTAATTGTTGTGAGATATTTGTTGAAAATATATTTCTGGTACCATGGGTCAAGAGTCTAGTGCTACAAAAAAGAGGGTCGGTGAATCTAGTTCGTCACCTGCGTATAACCCGACAAGAATGGATAAAAATCAGCTAGCATTTTATCGACACATGGATTTTGATCCACTGTTTCCCCACCTCAGCATTAGATGACACTTTCGTCGATGCTCAAACTGTCAGGGGAGTTCTCTAACTATCCTTAGCTTTTTCTTGTTTTATTTGAGCATTTATTTGTGTCATTGAGGACAATGCCAGAGTTAGGTGTGGGAGGGTTTAAGTTGTTTATTTCATTCTTATAGGTGATTAATTATTGCGGTTCTTCATTTTTTTAATTCAATTTTGTGAGTTTCTGTCTAAGAGGTGTGTAAGAGGTATTTAGTTCATGATTATTGTTTCTCTCTTCTGAGTTTTGGATACTTCTGACATTGATCTCTTCTGAAAAAAAAAATTGTATTCTCTTTGCTGCATTGTGGGTAGTTGCTCTTGATAATTGGTTGAAAGGAAAAATGTATGGGTCTAACACATAGCCATTTTCTGTGGTGAGATTTGAGCCAATGAGCAGTCACTATATCATGCTCTGTTTTCTTGATTGTGTGTTTGTCATGCATTGTTGATTTTTCTAGAACTTGCATTGTTATACATGTTCTCATTAACCCCTTTTTGTGGATTTAATGCATTGTTCAAAAATTAAGGGCCCTAGGTTAAAGCCATTTTTTTTCTCATATGCCCATGCTTTGAGCCTACCGTTATTGCATATACCCTTAGTGAGCCAATTGTGAGCCTGATCCTTTTCTTTGAAAAATACCCACGCTATAAACCATGAATATCCTTTCTTTATTGATTATCTCATTTTTGAACCTTGAATTGAAAAAAATGATGTAAACTTTTCACATAAGACACTATTTGAAGGAAAAGTTGTGAAAAAATATGGAGACTTAGTTACTCATGCTCCGAGTCTTATAATTCTCTTTTCTACATTTCAAATTCCCGAAAAAAAAATGAAAAAAATGATGAAAATACGGGAAAGAAAAAAAAAGTCAAAAGGAAAAGAGAAGAGAATGAAAAAAAAAATGAAGAGTGATGAATGGTTTTATTGGATGTTAAGATTTTAATGGAATGCAGAGGAATAATTGGGTGGATTGGTGTTAGTGGAAGGTTTTATATGATTATTTCAATTCTATTAGCCATTTTATTCTTTTATCCTACCTTTCCTCTAGCCCCGTTACAACCATTTTTAAGCCCTTTGATCGTGCATTTTAATTCATTCATTTGGTGGAAAAGACGTGATATATTTTCAAGCTTATGGTTAAAAATCTTATATGTTTTGATATGAGCGTTTTCTTTTATAATATATACATCAAAAACATTTTTGTTGAGTGCAATGAGTGAATCCCGTGAGGAGCTGTTGGACCTTATGCATTTTAATTTCAATACAATTGATTGAGTTGATTGTCTATGATGTTGGTCTGAGAATTTCTTCTTTTGGCTTGTTTTGATGCATGAGATGCATGTATATTTGTTTGGGATTGGTTGAGGAAGAGAAAGGAGGATGATGGGTTGGGATGATAAATTGAACTATTATATGCTTGAGGACAACCATGGTTTAGGTGTGGGAGATTTTGAGAGGTTCATAATATTTATATTTTTAGTATCATATTTCTCGGGTTTTTTATCTTTTTCATATGTTAATTGGTGCGTTTTTGTCGTGTTTTGTAGTTGGAGGAAGTTTGATGATCTTGGCGAAAATTTGGGCTAAAAAGTTGAATTCTATCACATTTGGAGTTGCCAAGAGAAATTTTGAGAAATTGAGCAAATCAGAAAAGGTCCTGGAGCAAGGAGTGGGAGCGCTGTGTTACTACGTTTTTACTGTCTGGTGGAAATTGAAGATTTCAGAATTTGATAAGAAAATACCATATTTTAGGAATTATAAATATGGTATTTAATTTATGAAAGAATTTTGAAGATAAGATTTTTAGATAAATAAAGATAGTTGGAGATTTTCTATTTAAAAAATAATAACTCTACATTATCTTTTTAGTTAGGCTTTATCTCTTTTTGAATTTTTTGGGATTTTATTTTTTTCCTTTTTTCTTAGTTTTAGACGTTAGTTTTAGGTTTCTTGGAGACAGATTTTCTGTTTTCTGCTTTGCATGTTCTGCACGGCAAAAGACATTGAACATTTTTTTCTTCTTTTTCTTTTCATAATTTCTAGGTTTAATCTTTAATATTTTTAGGGAATTATGAAGCCAACTATGCTTGGCTAAGTTTTTATTTCTGATTCAAGGGATATTTCTTGTATTTCAATTTATCACTATGAGGTTTTAAGTTTGAATTGAAGTTCTTGCTTGTTTCTAGTATTTGTTAATTTATGATTTATTTCATGAAAGTTGTGAGTCGGTTAATCTGACAAATAAATCGATTTATGATTTTCTATTTCTATCCAAGAATTCAGTGATCCGTAATTGTCATGAATGATTGGTATGTTGTGCTATCATGGCATGTTTGATCTAAATAAATTAACGAAACTAGATTTAACAATTGCAGTTATCTCGATTGTTACTTTTTAGGATTAACTGTTTTCACAAATCGAAAATCTAGTTTTAATCAATATGGAACGCTATTGTGCCCAGTTGGTTATTGATAAGTTTTGACTGTATGCTGGGTTTGGTCAATTAAAATAGGAGAACACAAAATCTTAGTGGCTATCCCTATGATTTTAATGTTAATTGCTAGAACTGCATGAATAAATTATTTGTTAACCGATGACCAGTGATATAATTGAAATACGAAAATTTCTTGAATCAAAGTTTGATAAAATATTTGAATTTCTCAATTAATCATTTATCTCAGTTATTTAGTTCTTGTTTATTTTTATTTTCGTTGTTGCAAACCAAAAATCCCCCCTTTTTAGTTGTTATTCCTCAAAAGAAATAAATACCTGTTCCCTGTGGATTCGACCCTGCTCACTACTATACTCATTTTGTTAAGGAGTAGGAATTTAAGTTTGGTGGCTCATCGACAGGCTTATCTGACACCAGCACAGTCTGAATTCATTTTCTACCTTAAGACGTATGATATATAAATTTAATTATAGAATATGAGCTTGAAAGAACGAGATGCTTCAGAGAAAATTATTCAGACATAATATTATTATATAAATCAACTCCTTTGAAGATGAGAAGACAACTTGTTTAGCTACTCATAGTAGCTTTGTTCTTGAAATACATGAAAAAAAAAACTTATTACAATCCTAGAAAGAGAAATATTACAATTTATTTGTAAGAAAACTGAAGGGAATGATCGATATCTTCAGCTTCCTTAAACGCTTGTATTTATAGCTGAGATTCCACTCGTTTCACCGAGAAACTTCAGGGAATCTTACAGCTGTTTTGTCTTGTCCTTCTCTGCCATTATTAATGTCATCTTTAGCTAGTGGACGAGTCACCCGTTATCCACCTTGTCTTGTTATGCCATTATTGATGGCATCGTTTGTATGGCCCAGAAATATTAAATTATTAATTATGAAATTTGAGAATTAAATTTCATATTATGGGCTAATATTGGTTTGAGAAGTTATGGATATGATAGATTTAATTTTCGAGCCGAAAATATTTAATTTGAGAATTTACGGATTTTGAGAATTAAATTTCGAGAATTCTTAAATTAAAAGAATAAATATTTGATTTGAATATTTATGGAATTTAAGATTAAATTCCATGTTTCGGGAATTAAAGAAGATTAATTTTGAAGATACAACCCGATCAGGGACTGATTTGCAAATATCGAAGTTTGAAGGGCTAAAGTGCAAAAGGCCAGGATTATTTAATTAATCCAAATTTATTTAATTTTAATCCGAGTATATTTAATTTGGAAATATTTAGAGTTTCGATTTAAATTCTAATATTCTTAAATTATTTTGGATTGAAATTGAATTAAAACGAAGGCCGAGGACTGAATTGCAATTAATGAAGATTTGAGGGGTTAAATTGCAAATATGCAATACATATCCGATTTTTAATCAGATTTATCAGCATGATACGTGTATTCCAAATGTGGAATTCAGAATTTTCAGAACAGAGGTCGAGATCCTCTTCCTTTTTTTTGATTTCTGATTTTCGAAATCCCGTAACTTTTGATCCGATCTTCCGATTTCAATTCTGAAAAGTGTTCTGGAATCCTTGCGACAAGTACTTCGACTTGATGTAAGTTTTGAATTACTTCAGCAAGTTTTGAAGATTGAAATTTGATAGATATCAGGAATTGATGTTATGTTTACGTTATTCAACGTATTTACATTCCGATATCAAAAACGAATCAAAGATTGATTCTTGAATGAACTTGTTATGATTTCCAGCATGTATATAGAGAGTTATAGCAGCTGATTGTGTTGATATGCTGGTGTATGAGGTTATAGTGCTGATATATCACACGTTCATGAAGTTAAATAAGTTAGATTCGAATTCGATATTTTGTTGGTTACCGATTTTTAATCGCTACGCCATCGATTTGTGTTTTTGGACCATTTTGATAGCCTATAACTGAGATAAGATATTATTCTAGATGTTATTGACGATATAGCAATTTATTTATCGGTTTCAGACTACTTTTGAAGGCTAACGACTCACGACTCCGAGTTGTACCGCATAAGAAGAAGTTGAGGTTTGAAATGATTTTGAATGAAGTTAGATTGATGATTTTGAACTGAATTTGGAATGATTGACTAGAATGAAGATTGATATGAATGTTTTGATGTTATGTTTCAGATTTGAAGCGTTCAAAACAGAAGAAATACGAAGGTATAATGACGACATCGAGAGTCAGGGATTTTGAAACTCAAGATCGATTCTTCTTGAGTTGTCCCGCCAAAACCACATACGTATTTATTATTTCGATTTGATTTTTATGTTGTCGATCCATCCAAGGTAGTGGATCTTTGATTTTGAGTTGATATGATGTTGATACGATGATGATACGAATTGATTCTATGCCGAGGTCGGAGGACGACCTTATTTTCGAATACGGAATGATTTCGATAGATGAATATTCATGTCAAGATCGGATACAAATCTTGATGGCAACGAAGAAGTATGAATCAATTCCCGATCGATCAAAAGAAGCGTTATTTACTCTATTTGTTGAGTCGATTGAATAGAGTCATTATGATTTATTTAACGCTTTATATGTTGCTTATACTGAGATGATTTCTCACCGGAGTTTATCCGGCTGTTGCTTTGTTTTGTATGTGTGCAAGCAACAGATGAGTGATAGTTATGTTTTTATTGAATTTGTTAGTGTCATTTTGTTGTCGTTTTTCATTTGTTTACATGTTTTATTGTTGCATTTTGTTCGTATTGCATTTTCCGTGTTTGCATGATTGGTTTCTCGTTTTTGTGGTTAGGTCGCATATTTTTGCGGACTAGGACGGAACTTTGGAGGCATGGAAGTGCTGGAATTTCTGAAGATCTTTTCAGCCGCTCGATCCGCAGTTCTTTACCGATCGAACGGGCGCCTTTTTGATGAAAACAGTAACTTCGGGATTTTTCAGCCGCTCGATCCGCAAGATGTTACCGATCGAGCGGTGCATCTGTTTTGAAGACAGTAGGTTAGGGATTTTTGGCTCGCTCGATCCGCAAGATGTTGCCGATCGAGCGAGCATCGCTATCCGGGAATAATTTTATATTTTTGGAAACTTTGTTATTTTAGACTCTAGGCTTTATTAAGCTTTTAATTCCGTTTTAGAGAGAATATTATCAGATTGTGGAGAATTTCTCTTGGAGGCTAGGTTTTGTTCTTCAATATCTTCTCTAGTTTTCTTCTTTTCTTTGAATTTTTATTGATTTGGTGATGAATCGTTGTAGCTAAACCTTTTATACTTGGTTGAGGGAGACGAAACCTTGATATATTTAATTCATGAGATTCGATTCGTAGTCTTTAATTCTTGTTAAGTATCAATAACTGATTTTGTTTATTTCATGTTTGTATGCGAGATTTTAGGATTGGTCATCTTAGAATTTTGTTTTGCAAGCTATAGCTAAATTAGAATTCAAATCCGTAATTGTTTGAAAAATCTAATTTGCGAAGCAACTACGTTTGATATTTTCTGCTGTTGAATTTATTAAATTGTAGGATCAATTATTGACTAGGCTAAATACAACCGCTGGTGTTTGTGTTGTCTAGGTTCGTCAGTTTTACTAGTTTGAATGCTACCGTGGATTTAAATCTAGATTGCTGTTATCTGGGTTGATTTATTGGTAAGAGTTAATCTAGAATGCTGTTTTCTAATTAACTAAAATTAAGGTGAAACAGGAATTCGATTTTCAATGACGAATATTTAATAGGATTAATTATTTTTAGGGAATCGATGATTGAATGAATGAATATCAAGGGTGTAGTCGACTGATACCAAGTCTCGTCTCTTATTGATTTCTCCAGTTTAATTTTCAATCTTGCATGATAGTGATAATTTGAATATTTAATTGCTTAAATTTCTTAGTAGTTAGTCCAAACTTCAAAACCCCCTTTTTATTTACTTAGGACACATTAAATTTATCTTTCCTCGTGGGAATGAACCCTAATCTCACTACTATATAATTTATTTATCTGATTGGAGTCGGGTAATTTGGGTGCGACACGACTGAGCGCTACCAATGGGGCAGGAGCTAGTCTGAGATGACGTTGATAATTTGCCTACGCCCATCATCAGGATGCATATAATATAGTGGCGGCTCATAATTTGCAAGCTGTGGATGCTTTATTGAGAAATCTCACATTGCACTTTGGTCTTGATCCAAATGCCGATCCGGCTGCTCTGCCATATCCGCCGCCTTTTCCGTTCCAGTATGTCGCTCCTGTCCTTCCTCCGGAGGCTGAAGAGGAAAACGCCGCCGACCGTTAAACCAGGGGAGTTTCGTTTTCATTTGTTGCATCTCATTCTGTTTAGTTGTTTGTTCATATTTTGTCTTGTAATGCATTGAGGACAATGCTTAGGTTGAGTGTTTGTGTGTGTGTGTGTGTGTGTGTGTGTGGGGGGGGGGGGGTTGCATTGTATGCATTTTGTTTCCTTTGTTTGTATTGCATGTTTCTTGTGTTGTTATGCATCATATTGTTATTGTTGTTGTTTATGTTGTCAAAACGCATAAGTTGAGGATGAGTTATCTGCCTATGATGAGATAGTTGAAAAATTATGATTTTTTTGAGAAAAAAATTTACTCTTGATGAGATATGAGAAACCGTAGGTTGATTGTTGAATATCTTTAAGCACACATGTTTAACCAGTGAAGTGTAGTGATGTATTAGATTTTGTGGATGGCTGTTAGACCATTGCATGATAATAGGTGTTTGTGGAATTTGATAGTGCTTGAATCTTGATTTTTTGATATGACATACAGTTTCTTGGGCGCACCTTAAAATTTTGTTTTATGAAAAAGAGAAACAAATTTTTTGAAAACCAATTAACTCCATCCGGGTTGCGAGCGAGATGTTTGAAATCCTATTCATCTTGTTTGTGGCTAAGTATGCGGATTACATGGGGTTATTCTTTTGACAAAATAATATAACAATTCCATCCGGGCGTGAGATGTGAATGAAATTCTATTCACTATTTCATAGCTAAGTTTGCGGACCTAAAGGGATTGTAGTTTCATCCGGGCTATAGACGAGGGGATTGAAATTCGAATCCTATCCAGTTTTAGCTAAGTATGCGGGTAATTATTGGGACTTTTAAAATGTCGGGTGAAAAATCCGACGGTGCGTAATTATTCTCAAGGCAGTTGTATTGTGTTGAAAGATTGTTGGGAGTAGAGTTCTTGATGGTGAGGCTTACACTGAATTGTTATAGGTCGGCGAACAGTCTTGAAACTTTGTCTTTTGAAGTTGCATGTAGCTGGGGTAACATGACACACACACACACGTTCGCATTCGACTGAAGGTGTATCATTGATGATTGAGAGTAGCTCTGAACTTGTTTTAAATATAAGTGGTTTTCTCTGAGGCTATATTATTGCATAATTCTCCTTACTTATGTGTTTGTTTTCTTTCATTTTATTTTGCATGACTTACTCGAGGGCGAGTAAGGGTTAAGTGTGGGGGAGTTTGATAGTTATGTTTCTATTGCATTTGTTAGTGTCATTTTGTTGTCGTTTTGCATTTGTTTACATGTTTTATTGTTGCATTTTGTTCGTATTGCATTTTCCGTGTTTGCATGATTGGTTTCTCGTTTTTGTGGCTAGGTCGCATATTTTGGCGGACTAGGATGGAACTTTGGAGGCATGGAAGTGCTGGAATTTCTGAAGATCTTTTCAGCCGCTCGATCCGCAGTTCTTTACCGATCGAGCGGGCGCATTTTTGATGAAAACAGTAACTTTCGGATTTTTCAGCCGCTTGATCGGCAAGATGTTACCGATCGAGCGGCGCATGTGTTTTGAAGATAGTAGGTTAGGGATTTTTGGCTCGCTCGATCCGCAAGATGTTGTCGATCGAGCGGGCATTGCTATCCGAGAATAATTTTATATTTTTGGAAACTTTGTTATTTTAGACTCTAGGCTTTATTAAGCTTTTAATTCCATTTTAGAGAGATTATTATCAGATTGTGGAGAATTTCTCTTGGAGGCTAGGTTTTGTTCTTCAATTTCTTCTCTAGTTTTCTTCTTTTCTTTGAATTTTTATTGATTTGGTGATGAATCGTTGTAGCTAAACTTTTTATACTTGGTTGAGGGAGACGAAACCTTGATATATTTAATTCATGAGATTCGATTCGTAGTCTTTAATTCTTGTTAAGTATCAATAACTGATTTGGTTTATTTCATGTTTGTATACGAGATTTTAGGATTGACCATCTTAGGATTTTGTTTTGCAAGCTATAGCTAAATTAGAATTCAAATCCGTAATTGTTTGAATAATCTAATTTGCAAAGCAACTACGTTTGATATTTTCTGCTGTTGAATTTATTAAATTGTAGGATCAATTATTGACTAGGCTAAATACAACCGCTGGTGTTTGTGTTGTCTAGGTTCGTCAGTTTTACTAGTTTGAATGCTACCGTGGATTTAAATCTAGATTGCTGTTATCTGGGTTGATTTATTGGTAAGGGTTAATCTAGAATGCTGTTTTCTAATTAACTAAAATTAAGGTGAAACAGGAATTCGATTTTCAATGACGAATATTTAATAGGATTAATTATTTTTAGGGAATCGATGATTGAATGAATGAATATCAAGGGTGTAGTCGACTGATACCAAGTCTCGTCTCTTATTGATTTCTCCAGTTTAATTTTCAATCTTGCATGATAGTGATAATTTGAATATTTAATTGCTTAAATTTCTTAGTAGTTAGTCCAAACTTCAAAACCCCCTTTTTTATTTACTTAGGACACATTAAATTTACTTTTCCTCGTTGGAACGATCTCTACTCTCACTACTACATAATTTATTTATCTGATTGGAGTCGGGTAATTTGGGCGCGACACGATTGAGCGCTACCAATGGGGCAGGAGCTAGTCTGAGATGACGTTGATAGCTCGGGAGCGAGATTTAGCAAGTGTGGACTTGGGTTTAAGATGACAAATGTTAGTTAGATAGCATCAAACTTGATAAACACTTTTATATTTGAAGCTCACATTTGAGTCCTTGTGTAGCTTGCTCGATAAATGTTTATTATGTTATTTGTTTGATGTAAGAATCACATGATTTGAGGTTGAGGACTTGGTACATGTCTATATGTATGTTCCCAGATTGTATACCATGTTTAGAAGTAGATTTATGGTTGATTCATGCCATGGTTCCAAGTTTTGACAGCAAAGAATGTTCTGAATTTTTCTGGAAATGTTGCCCGCTCGATCGGGTGAATTTCACCGATCGAGCGAAGCCTGGTTTTCTTGGGCAGAAAACTTGATTTTTCTTGCTCGCTCGATCGGCAGGATTTGACCGATCGAGCGAGGCCAAATTGTGATCAAAACCGAGGGCATGATTTTCTTGCTAGCTCGATCGGCTGCTTTTGACCGATCGAGCGAGGCTTCGATTTTTAAAAAAAAAAATTCTGCTCTTGATTTATTATTCTTTATTTGTTTGATTAATTTTTTAATTAATCATTAGTTGCCCAAGACGAGATTAGCAACCCGAGGTCCCCACAACAGGTGGTATCAGAGCGTAAGTTTCTTGGACTGAGATAGAAACTGAGCGGGGTAGATTGAGTCACATGCATTTATAGTATTGCATGATTGTGCATTACTTGATTTGATGATTCGATGATTTGATAAATTGCATGTGAACGTGATCTATTGTTAAAATTCAACTGCTTGATTTACTGATTTGTAAATTTTTGAATTTCTTACTGATTTTGTTATAAGATTTTCCCTGGGTGATGTAAGCACCCATAATCGAAGAAAACAGTGTTCTTTGGGTGAGGTAAGCACCCCAGACTAAACAGAATGGTATGGTCAGACTGAACAGAACAGTATTGCTCAGCTGAAAGAAGTATCTCTGATTGAACATAACAGAATATCAGCGAATGAATAAATGATATTGCAGGTAGAAGTTGGCTTGAAGAACTTGATCAGTCGTTCAGATACCTGAAAGATACCGATGAATAACGTATCAGATTGACTGTTTATCAACTTCAAGACCTAGCAATCAGCTGATAGATTTTGATGAAGAAATTCTGACAGACTTGAGGTATATTTATTTGTTGGTAAGTGCTCAGAGCAGATTTTGATTCACGATTCTTTGTCACAACAGATATAAATGATCAGAAAGAAAGATATACCCATTAGAAGTCGAATATTTTGAATATTTTGAATCTTGGAGAATGCCTTAATTGATTTTCAAGTTTACTACAATTCTTTGAATTGTTGACGATGATGATGAAGAAGATCAACATTGAATTGTTAGTGGTGGCTTGGATTCGGGGATTATGTCTGAATAAATGTGGACGACTGAAACATTTTATGAAAGACATAAATACGGCTAAGAGAACTGAATTTGAATGATGAGGCAGAAAGAATGAAATTGTAGACATGCCATAGTATGTGAGATAATCACAACTTTAGCTACAATTTCTATTTTAGAGCAGATATGAGATGAACGGTCTAGAAGTAGTTCTTTAATTATAGCGAACTGAGACAGATTAGTCTGGTTCTGAATGCAGAGTATGCTAATGATTATTACACTCATTGTGGGAGGAGATATCCTAACGATCAGTGTAAAAACAGTTCAGGCAGATGTATTAGGCGATGTCCTAAGTAAATCAGATTCTGAGATGATTTGAATGAAGAATGGTTCCAGAAGCATACAGAGGATCAGAATGAAATTGCACCTGAGAATGAAATTGCAGGTAACAGATTTATTTTGTTTTAACCTGTTTATGTTATTGGTGCAATAGATATATGATAGCTGGAAGCTGTGTTATATCTTACCTCTGTATCAGAAAAGAGACTTTGTGAATTGAACTGAAGAATGGAACTACTGAATTGATGAAATGAGACTGAACATGATTTTGCTTCAAAGAACTGAAATTGAATATGATTGTGTTCGTATTTGAGATATCTGTTAGGTTGCATGATAGATGATGATGCAATAACCTATTACAGATTGTTAGAAAATTGATTATAAGAAGCGATTGAATTAGATCAGCCAGAACATAATGTGCATATGGATAAGATGATATGATATGGGATTTAGAATTAAGATTCTGTGATTTCGGTTTGATATATGATGTTGGATTACAGAAATATTCCAAAATCAGTATATTCGATGCACTAGATATGTTCAAGATCTAAATCAGCATTGATAGATAGGCCGATGAATAGAGATGACATATATATTCCAGTAAGATTTCGACTTTCGTTTAAGTTGTGAATTGGAATTTTATAGAGACTTGATGAATTGATGAATTGAATACTTTTTGAGGTTTATAAGATAGACGATGATATGAAAATCAGTTACAGTTGAGTCTTTTATTTGATTATGCTGAATCGATTACATCAATTGGAAATATGATTCTTGAAATGATTGAATATTGATTGGCTCTCATGGCACATTGCTTTCGTTTAGAGCTTGTGTTGATTCACTCATTCTGAGTTGGGTGATGCAAGTGAGTTGTTTTCACTTTGCAGAGTCTGTTATCCAGAAGATTTGATTTTGGATGACCTTGATTGAGGGATTTTCTCAATCTTGATTTATTTCTTTTTATTTTGAGAATTATTGATCCTTTGACGATATTTCAGCGTAGTTTAAGATTGTTGGCTCGTAACTGATAGAAGAATTTGAATATGATCCATAATTTTGGGTTAGATGATATGAATTGTCGGTATTTGGAGATAAAAATGAGGAATGGAATAGGCATCCGATGAATTGATTCCAGATTTCTGTGTATTCTGGTTTGAATATTCAGACGAATATATCATCAATCAGAATGATTTTCGATTGAAAGTAAGCCAGAACTGTTCAAGAAGATGAAAGAAACACAGAAAGTAAATTGAAACGATGAGAATTCAGTAAAGAATGTCAGATTGAGATATGAATTGAAGCCTCAGATCAGAATGGATGAATTCGTTTGTGACTGATTATCTGATTGTGCCTGATATTTTCGAAAAGAAATATCAGAATTTGAAGAATTGCACAACAATGACTTCAATATTCATTCAATAATTGTTTTATCAAAAGATAAAGTAAACAGATGTAACAAAATTAGTACGTTTTCGAAGTTAAACATATAGAGTTTCTTATGAAGTTGAAAATCATTGACTAGATTAGTTCAGTGACAGTTTAGAAACTCCAGAATTGATACGAGATTAAGATTTGAAAGAATATTTTGCGAAACTACCATGATGAAGCAGTATAGATGAGATAAACAGGTGGTAGTTATGATCAGATTGATTGAAGTTACTGAATAAGATTATCTGTCTGTACGAATAAATCACTGACCCGTGATCAGAATTGTGCGAGATGTCACAGTAAGCCAAGAATTATTGTTTTAAATTGAGACATTAGGTTTACTAGTGAATTGTAATACAGACGAACAGAAGGCTCTGAGTACTTTTTGGATGTGAAAGTACAAAATGTTAATCTTGAATTGACGAATAGTCAGAGAAGATGAATCGAATTTCGAGAATGAACTTTACCTGACATGATACCGATTATCAACAGCTCTGAATACTTTGAAATCTGTGAATACAGCATATTATACTCTGATTAATAGGTACGCTGTATAAGATGTGATATAGATATGAATAGATAGCTATTGAAAAGATAGAGATATGATGAAATTACAGGAATGATTAAAATCTATTGTCAGGATTAAGACTTTAGATTTATTCGACAGAATGTGGCATCGATTGATTGATTGATGTTCTGAGAGTTGGTTATATGTGATTGCATTATACCATTCTTCGATTGATGGATTATCAGAGTTGATTTTCCAGATGTTGAGAATATTCTCAGAACTTTAATACTTGATTCGGTATTAATTGAATTTATGTGTTGCCACTTGATGATTATAATTCCTGTAACAGCTATTGAGTCGATTTTGAGATAATGCTATGATGATATGATGAAAAAAAATCCGATTTTTTTGTGTTGAAATGATACTACCTAAGTATATGACATCAGATCAGACATGATTTGTCGATATCAGATCAGATTTGATTTGAGACACACAAAGATGTTGAAGATGAATCTGTACGAAATGAAAACAGAGAAGAAGAAACAGAATTAGTAATTGAATGATAGATATAACTTTTGAAGCTGAAACTGATTCGTTAAGCGAAAGAGTTATTATTGAAACATTATTCAATTCAGAATTGAGAAAGAGCAGAGTTGTTTTACATATTCAGAATATGAATGAGAATACTGATTTTGAAGCGATGAACAGAATGACAGTGCAGATTTGATATATGTTCTATGCAGAGCATGGAATAATATGGAGAAAGAAACAAGTCGTCACTGAAGCTGAATTTCACTGACTGAGATGTCAGATAGAATTGATAATTTGATTGAACGATTTATTCTTTTCAGCTTGATATGATGGATCTTATTTGTTCCACGTATCTATGTGAAGAAAGTATCAGTCGATTCTTCCTACGTGCTTTAATCCGGTGAGATAGATATTGAAAAGATTCTGAGTTAAGTCGATTATTCGACAGATCCTTGATTGAGGAAAGAAACCACTCAGAAAGGATTCTTATCAGTTAATTAAAGTACAAGAAAATAGAAGCAGATTCGAAGAAATAGTCTGATAAGAAATGAAGAGATGAGATACGAAGATCAGAGTTGGATGATTGAAGTGAGAATTACTTCAGATAATCATTCAGTCTATCAGATTGAATAGTTCGATTGAATGCGATTTCGAGGACGAAATCATTCCTTAGAGGGGAGGAATTGTAAGGCCGAGAAATATTAAATTATTAATTATGGGATTTGAGAATTAAATTTCATATTATGGGCTAATATTTATTTGAGAAGTTATGGAAATGATAGATTTAATTTTCGAGCCGAAAATATTTAATTTGAGAATTTACGGATTTTGAGAATTAAATTTCGAGAATTCTTAAATTAAAAGAATAAATATTTGATTTGTATATTTATGGAATTTAAGATTAAATTCCATGTTTCGGGAATTAAAAAAGATTAATTTTGAAGATACAACCCGATCAGGGACTGATTTGCAAACATCGAAGTTTGAAGGGCTAAAGTGCAAAAGGCCAAGATGATTTAATTAATCCGAATTTATTTAATTTTAATCCGAGTATATTTAATTTGGGAATATTTAGAGTTTTGATTTAAATTCTAATATTCTTAAATTATTTTGGATTGAAATTGAATTAAAACGAAGGCCGAGGACTGAATTGTAATTAATGAAGACTTGAGGGGTTAAATTGCAAATATGAAATACATATCCGATTTTTAATCAGATTTATCAGCATGATACGTGTATTCCAAATGTGGAATTCAGAATTTTCAGAACAGAGGTCGAGATCCTCTTCCTTTCTTTTGATTTTTGATTTTTGAAACCCCATAACTTTTGATCCGATCGTCCGATTTCAATTCCGAAAAGTGTTCTGGAATCCTTGCGATGAGTACTTCGACTTGATGTAAGTTTTGAATTACTTCAGCAAGTTTTGAAGATTGAAATTTGATAGATATCAGGAATTGATGTTATGTTTACGTTATTCAACGTATTTACATTCCGATATCAAAAACGAATCGAAGATTGATTCTTGAATGAACTTGTTATGATTTCCATCATGTATATAGAGAGTTATAGCAGCTGATTGTGTTGATATGCTGGTGTATGAGGTTATAATGCTGATATATCACACGTTCATGAAGTTAAATAAGTTAGATTCGAATTCGATATTTCGTCGGTTACCGATTTTTAATCGCTACGCCATATATTTGTGTTTTTGGACCATTTTGATAGCCTATAACTGAGATAAGATATTCTTCTAGATGTTATTGACGATATAGCAATTTATTTCTCAGTTTCAGACTACTTTTGAAGGCTAACGACTCACGACTCCGAGTTGTACCGCATAAGAAGAAGTTGAGGTTTGAAATAATTTTGAATGAAGTTAGATTGATGATTTTGAACTGAATTTGGAATGATTGACTAGAATGAAGATTGATATGAATGTTTTGATGTTATGTTTCAGATTTGAAGCGTTCAAAACAGAATAAATACAAAGGTATAATGACGACATCGAGAGTCAGAGATTTTGAAACTCAAGATCGATTCTTCTTGAGTTGTCCCGCCAAAACCACATACGTATTTATTATTTCGATTTGATTTTTATGTTGCCGATCCATCCAAGGTAGTGGATCTTTGATTTTGAGTTGATATGATGTTGATACGATGATGATACGAATTGATTCTATGTCGAGGTCGGAGGACGACCTTATTTTCAAATCTGAAATGATTTCGATAGATGAATATTCATGTCAAGATCGGATACGAATCTCGATGGCAACGAAAAAGTATGAATCAATTCCCGATCGATCGAAAGAAGCGTTATTTACTCTATTTGTTGAGTCGATTGAATAGAGTCATTATGATTTATTTAACGCTTTATATGTTGCTTATACTGAGATGATTTCTCACCGGAGTTTATCCGGCTGTTGCTTTGTTTTGTATGTATGCATTGCAATAGATGGGGCAGGAGCTAGTCTGAGATGACGTTGATAGCTCGGGAGCGAGATTTAGCAAGTGTGGACTCGGGTTTAAGATGAATAATGGTAGTTAGATAGCATCAAACTTGATAAACACTTTTATATTTGAAGCTCACATTTGAGTCCTTGTGTAGCTTGCTCGATAAATGTTTATTATGTTATTTGTTTGATCTAAGAATCACATGATTTGAGGTTGAGGACTTGGTACATGTCTATATGTATGTTCCCAGATTGTATACCATGTTTAGAAGTAGATTTATGGTTGATTCATGCCATGGTTCCAAGTTTTTGACAGCAAAGAATGTTTTGATTTTTTTTGGAAATGGTGCCCGCTCGATCGGGTGAATTTCACGGATCGAGCGAGGCCTGGTTTTCTTGGGCAGAAAACTTGATTTTTCTTGCTCGCTCGATCGGCAGGATTTGACCGATCGAGCGAGGCCAAATTGTGATCAAAACCGAGGGCATGATTTTCTTGCTCGCTCGATCGACTGCTTTTGACCGATCGAGCGAGGATCCGATTTAAAAAAAAAAAATTCTGCTCTTGATTTATTATTCTTTAATTGTTTGATTAATTGTTTAATTAATCATTAGTTGCCCTAATACGAGATTAGCAACCCGAGATCCCCACATCGTTTGTTGGTGGAGGAGTCACATGTCGTCCTTTTTCTTTTGGCTCTATCCTCCTCACATGCCTTCTTTATTGTTGTCGGGGCATCTTCTGCTTTTGCAGTGGTCCCCTGAAAAAACGCATCTTTGGTGGTCCCTGTCCACCTTTGTTTGTCTCGAAAAATTCTTTTCGATCCGTTCGGGGTCTGAAGGTTTTTCCGAATTCTGGCTCCTTTTGATTTGGACACTCTGGGCAGATATTCTCTGACCATCTTCCGATATGAGCCATGTTACAAAATTTTCGGCGAGTCTCTTTACTTCCCGGCAGCTTGTTGTTCCACAAAAAGTTCCTCTTCTTTTCGAAGAGTTCCTCCGCAAAAGCCGTAGTTTTTCCTATCATTGTGTTTAACGGGAATGATCCGTTCACAGAATTCTGATAAAATTTGAACGAAAACTTGACCTTGTCCATCTGGGTGAGACAAACCCAAATACCTCATGCCCTTCTGGTTGAAATTTCATTTTCTCCAAAAGTGGAAACTAATGGTATTTCTTCAGAAATAGGATTCTTGATGAATCTTTGATTATTCATGTCAGGTCTCCTTAGCTTGATGAAATGAAAGGGCTCGTGTGATCCTTTCCCTGTTGGTTCTGGAGCTGCACTAAAGAAGTATAATTCGAGCACATCTCCTCTGGACAAATGGTCGTTATTTGCCCATGTTTCTTGGACTGCTTCCTGAATATATTTTGGTAGCTGTGATATCTCCTGGAAGCTTGGTGAAGTTGTATAAACTGAGGCTAAAGCCCCAAATTCATACCATAGCTTTACATCCTTAGGGTTGACATTATTTTTTAGCCAAACCCTTGGATATATCCATGCAACATCAACCCTGCAAGTGTTAGGGTTAATTTCACTTCTTGTACTTAATTTCTCCCACCTCTGTTGATAAACCTGAAATGGAGAAATGATAGCTGGGTTAATATCAATCTTAGATTTTTCCTTGTCTGTGTTGGACCTAAGATTGATATCTTCCTCTTTTACCCAAGAGACGGAGGGTTGACTTGATGAGTTCTTCTCATCAATTGTTGCTTCATCCAGATCATCAAAGGATGATGATAGATTAACACTTGTTTCTTGAGTTTTAGATTCCTCAACATCTTGTTTCGCAACCGGTGGTTGTATTTCTTGTTCTTGTAAAACCAATGATTTTAGCATACCTTGTTTATAATTTCTCTATAGCCTTCACAATTGGCCCTTGAATAGCAGCTCATAGTTGGGTTTGAGCTTGCATACATCCTGTAATTCGATTAGATTCTTTTATCTGATCAGCTTGTTGTAACCTGCCGGTCATTTCAATATTAATGGCTAACTGGTTGAACTCGTTTTGAATCAACCCAAGGTGTTCCCTAAGATACCTCTGCATTTTCATGATGGAATCTACGTCACTGCCTTCCATCTTTTGTTAAGAAATCTGCAAGAATATTTTCATGAGATTTAATAATAATAATATCAAAAATATAATTTTGACATAATGCTTGCCATCTTAATAACCTAGCTTTCTCAGGTTTAGATTCAATCTTATTTCTTAGGAAAGCTTTTACCTGGGTGTTATCAATCTTCAGCGTGAATTTTTTATCAAGTAAAAATAATGGTCATTTTTCGAAAGCCCTTTTAACTGCATAAAATTCCTTCTCGTTGATATGCCATATGATGGCCTCAGATTCTGAAAAAAGACTGCTGCTGTATCTGCATGGTATTTTTCCATCCGGGGTGATCTTGGTAAGGACTGCTGCCCACCGTTCGTCACTGGCATCCCGTAAATAACACCAGATCATCTTCATCTACGGGTATAACCATTTTTTGGAGATTACATATCTCCTTTAATTGGTTTACCCCTTTAGTATGGTCATCGGTCCATATAAACCTGGCATCCTTTTTTAACAAAGGACTGAATACCTTTATATACATTGCTAGGTTGTTTATGAACATCCTTGCAAAATTAACTACTCCTAGAAAACTCTGGAGTTGTTTTACATCTTTGAGTTTATCTGGAAAATTCTTTACCTTTTTCACAATATGGGGTTGTAGAATTATTCCAGTTTCATCAATCTCAATACCAAGGAATTCAATTTTCCTTGTTGCTACAACTGCTTTCTTTTCAGATAAAAGCAGTCCTTCTTGTTTACAAATTTTACAGAAAATCTCTAAGTGTTTAACATGTTCGTCGATGTTTTTTGATGCTATAAGAATATCATCAATATAAACAAACATAAAGTTGAAATAATATTTAAAAAGGTTATCCATCTTTCTTTGAAATATCTGAAGTGCATTGGCCAATCCCATATGCATAACTTCCCGAATATATTGTCCTTGTGGAGTAGAAAAGGCTGTGAATTTCTTATTGCCTTCTTCCATTCGAATCTGGTAAAATCCAGACTTACAATCAAATTTTGAGAACACTCTAGCATTTCGTACACAGCTAATTAGGTGTTCTTTACTGGGTATGAAGTACCCATCAAACTTCAGGATTTTATTAATATCTTGGTAGTTAATAACTAACCTGAGTTTTCCTCTTTTTATTTCACCATGAATTCTGACCAGAAAACCTGGGCTGCTATATGGTGAAACTCCTTCTTTGATTAGACCAAGGTCCAAATGTTCCTTATTAATCATTCTCATATCCCTTTGATCTGTTATGTTAATCGGGATAGGCTTATATCTGACGAATTCATACTCTTTGCCTTCCTTTAGAGTAAAGTTGGCTTTGAGTTGATTTCTATCCCACCATGCCAAAGGATGCTCGTTATAACTTTCTTTGAGCCTCTTTTTGACATCTTCAAGGGATACCTTATTTTCTAACTCTATATCTCTGTGATTTAGAGTTACCTTGAGAAGCTCCATATCCTATGTTTGGAGTTCTTGTTATGTTGTTATTTTCAACATGGTTTCTCCAAACCTTCTTGGATCTTTCATTTTTGGGTGAAAAAGTTGTCCTTTATCACCACGCTGGCTGCGAAATATTATCGGCAATTGTCGATAAAAAGCAACCTTGAGTCTTTGAACGATAATTTTATGATCACAAATTGTAGTGAACATAAATATTCTTGACTCATTGTCTTGTGTGTGTTTCTTAAACATTTGTAAGAAGTTATTTTCTAACAGGATATCAGCTCCTGCATCATGGAAATAGATTGGTGGTGTCTTTACCTTGTACCAAGGTGTTTGATCTGCTCCTCCCACAATGATTTCTGTTTGTTTTATTCCTTTGCAAAGAATTAAAATTCTTCGAGAGAAATCTCGTCCAGCAATTTTTGGCAAGTCCTCTTCACATTCTTTAGGAAAGACTCATCTTTTTGCTGTACAAATTCCTGCTCCTGAGTCAATATAAGCTGCAAACTATTTCAGCCTTATATTGTTCGTATAGCATCCCAATTGGAATGTAGATGAAGAAAGGACTTGTTGTCATTTTACTTAAAGGGATTACTAAATGGTCCTGCCATTTTTGGTAAACTGCATTGTAACTCAGTAATCCGATTAAGACTATTTAGCCTTAATACTTCTAAGGTCTCAGTAGGTAGAGTATTGTTACTCTTTTCTACTTCTTCAATGCGTTCTAGTAAATCATGCTCATGATTTACTAATCTCAAAAGTTGCTTCTTCCTCTGTTTGTGAACAGAGTTCTCGAATTTGATTAAGGGATTGTCCCTTATCCAATTCTCTTGGTTTTCCATCTCGTAGAATTTTTATTGAATCCTCAAAGTCTTTTATTTTTCCATGAACTTTATTCCCTTTTCAAGGCATTTCCATGGTTTATGATCCTCCAGAAACTCTAGACCAAGAATGAGCTGATCCACTTCTTTTCCTGGAATTCCCCAGATTTGAACTTTTAATTCTCTAATATTTATCACTCCTTGGTAAGTTTCTTTTTTCTGTTGTTCCAAATAGTAAATCGAGTTACAAGGCAACTAGTTCCAATGACTTGTAATTTCGAATACTATTTTCACTTCTTTCCATCCTTCTGGAGATCTAAGTTTTCCTATTATAGAAAACTCTTTTTTATTCTGGTGAAATTTCTTGAATATGAGATTGGTCCCATCTCCTACTTGTCATTCGGTCTCCTTGGAAAGATAACCTTCGGGGTTCTATTTTAAGGTCTCTATATAGAACTGGTCTGTCCTTGAATTTGAATGTCTGTTTCCTGAATTAAAGGAAACTCGATTCTTTCCGGGTATATTGTTTGAGCAACTTTCCCAAAGATCTCTGGAATTTCAATGAACTCATTTCTAATAAATAATTCAGAATGATGAGTATTAGAAAGAGCATATGAAATTTGATATATAATAGAATATGGTCTATTACCTTCCATCATTAGTCTTTTTTTCTTGAAGTTTTTATGCAACGTCAAGGCTCGACTAAAGTCCCTGTCAGCTAAATTGTAGGCTATTCTTGGATAAATAACTCCTACAATTTTTCCTGCACAAATATTTCCTGAGATACCCAATACAACATCTTGAATATTCCTCATTCTTTTATCACATACTACGATATCTATGTGTGAATATATTCCTTCCTTAAAAGTTGCCTTATTCATTATTTGGATTGCTCCAATATGAATCCAAGACATCATCCTTGCTACCTCACTTTTCAGCTTTTACAATTCCTCTCTTATTTCTTCGAAAGGAATTAACTGCATCTCTATTTGATTACTTGTTGACTCCATAGAGATTGTCATTTCCCTTCTGAATACTTTGTAAATCAAATGATGTCTTCTTTGTCTAAGCCCTAGGTTGCCTAAGACTCTTTCTACTTGTCCTGCCGAAAATCCTTGTTACTTCTGTAACGTTGGATTTTCTCTCATAATCCTTTGGACCATATTATGAGATATAGTGGTTTGACTAAAGAACTCAGCCAAACTCTCATTTGTTTCATGTCGAAACACTTCTTCTTTATTCTGATTCTGATTCTGATTCTGATTCTGATTCTGATTCTGATTCATCAATATATCTTCTTCGTATATGCTTTCATATGAGGGGATATCCTCAAATTAATATACTTGGACTAGATCTTGAAAGAAGACCGCATCATCCATATCCGGCGTTGCTTCAAAGAGTTTAACTCCTTTTTTCTCGTTTTCTGGACAGTTTGTAGATATATGTCCTTTAGCTCCACATGTCCAGCAGTTGCAATCTTTGAAACTTTCACTTGCTCTTGTATGAGTTCTTCTCAAAGTTCTTCTAGATGGTGTTTTTCCCCTGCTTTGTGATGTGTTTGTTGCTGGGGATGTTCTTGTAGGTCCACTTCTTTTTTTCGATCTATAAGATCGAGCCTTTTGTTTGGACCAAAATGTTCTTGGTTTTCCAAGAACTTCTTCGTCCTTTTTATTATAGGGAATTAATTTCTTGAATTTCTTCCTTTTAAATTCCTATGATCTATTTACAATGATTTTTGGCGAAGATCATTTTTCTCTACAACATAAAAGGTGTACGTTTATCTATACCCCTTATTTTCTTGTAGTTCTTCTGTAAATGCTTCATATGTGAACACCATTCTGCCAATTTTTCTTTCAAAAAGGAGGCTCGTCTTTTCCAATGTATCAAGATTACCTGGAACATATTCTTTAATCACAGCATTTCTCCTCCAGGGACTTTTGCATTTTTGCGGAAAAAAATAGCTGAATAGCTACATTTTCCACGACTCCCAAATTCCATCTGTATTTTATGTGATTTAACCTTTAATGGAATTCATCAACTAAGCAGATATCCATGTAAACTCGAGGCTATACAGAGCTTGAGTATATCTTTCTCTTTTCTCTGTATCTTGATTATTGAAATAGTCAACACCTATGAATTGTGCTTTTTTAAATAGGGTGGTCAATTCTTCCTCCAATCTCGCTGAGGCGATTCTCCTGCTAAGATTGACTCCTTAGTTTCTGGCATATTATATCTCCCATGCGATTTTAATAGATCGCATTAGATAAATTTCTAGAAGTTTTAATGAATCCTTCTTTTATTGAGATCTAATGTCCCTGCTGCAATTCTCATAGCTGACCGTCCAAAACTCATCTATAAGATCTTCTCTGTTTTTTAAGTTCCAAAAACATCAAGGTTTAACATAACCCTAAAAGGACTGTATTCGGATCTAAAACAGTATTTCCATCAAGAAGTTTGAATGTAGTGGTATCTTACTCCTTCTTGATCTGGTTCCTGCTGGATGTGAATTTTCTCCAACAATGGAATTCACCTATGTGGTTTTTTCTGTTTTAACCACATATCTTGGGGGATTCCCCCTATGGGCTTGTCTCACCCATCAAGGGGAAAAAATTCATTTTTTTTAGATATACTACTTTGAGATTCCCGCAAAATAATCCGCCAGATCTTGTAGATCTTCGAGATTTAATCTTTTTCAAAGTAGTCATCATGATAGTGTTTTTTTTCTGATACTGGCTTTTATAAAGATTAATCATCATTTAATCATCAGTTAAGAGGTTTTTGAACCATTTTAGTTTTGCTTTTCTGATGTAACAAAGGTTGTCTGTACCAAACCGAGAGTGTGTAAACCTTCGATCCTGTATTTTTCCATTCTTCTAAGAACCAGAAGGTGTGTTCTAGATTTATGATTTTAGTTTGGAAGATCCTTTTAGAGTTCCAAGAATTTCTTCCTTGTTTCTTAAGGATTTCTTCAATCTTTCGAGGTATTTCATACAGTTGTAGTTGCTGTAATATTGTACCGTCTTTTGAATTTCTCTAAGATCTCCCGAGAGGCTTAGAAGAGTTCTGGGGTAATTTTTAGAAATTGGGGAGTTTTAGGAAAATCATATTTCCTTAATCCTTCATATTTTTCAAAAAACCCAGAATCTTGTTGTAAAGAATCTATTTACTTACTAAAGAATTAACATGTTTTTATATTGAATTTCACATATAAATGAAATTCCTCTTGTTCAAGACATTCATTTGAATTCATGTTTTGTTAAAATCTTCCTCCAAATACAAAGTAAATATGATTTAACGAATAATATTATGTCTGAATAAGTAATCAAAAGCGTCTGATACCATTTTTGCAGATAAATTCAAAGTTACCATAATTGAGCACAATCATTGCATAAATGTAAGTACATAAATGCATAAATTGGGTACAAGAATTAAAACATTGGATTTGACCATTTTTGGTAGGTCCTAGGGAAGTTTTAAGAAAAGTAATTTTTATTGTAGGATTTTATAAAAGATATTAGGTTTGGGTTTAGGGATTTATTCACAATTCACTGTCTTGAAAATGTCTTCCTAAAAAAATTCGTGAAAATGGCCTACTCCTATTCTAAAAGTTCGAAACTTGCCATAATATTTCTCACACCAAATTTGTTCCAAAACTATTTTCGCATCAAATAAATTGCATTACCTCGAACCGGTAATCAACGAACTAATTTATTCAACAAACCAAGACGTATGATCTCAATATATTTTTCTGATGTATCAAAAGGAAAACATGTGAGATGGATCGTTCCCGAAGGGCGAAATCACTTCCAAATCTTCAAGTCCAGTATGAAATTTGATAGAAAATATATGAAAAAGCGTATAGAAAAGACATATATGAGATTGTATGTAAACACCCAGATTCTATTTTTAGAATTAATAAATATGATAAACATGATTAATGGTTTGGTTAATTACTCAATTTCGGAGTGTTATTGGACTTCGGAAGAGAATTTTGGGCCTTATTGACTTTGGGCCGGATCGAAAGCTCCTGGAACCCAGGATCCGGGAAGTTCCGATCCCAGCCACTTCCGGAAGCTCAGCGAAGCACCGAGATCGGAAGCTCCGATCCAGGAACGGAAGATCCGGATCTTCCGGCAGCCAGCAATGCTCGATGACTCAGCCGCGAGTTTTGACAAGTGTCGAACGGAGGGCAGATCGGAAGCTCCGATCGTCGGATCGGAAGTATCCGATCCTAGCGTGTCAAGCTAAGCATACAGTGAGGCTGGATCGGAAGAAAGCTCCGATCCCGAAATCGAAGTTCCGGATCCTGGCCGGGAATTTTGCCTATAAATAGGGCTTTCCAGATTCATTTCTAATACGAATTCCCAAGTTTCTTTCTTTATTAATATTGTGTGAGATATACACTTGAGGGCCCCTATCGCAGTTTTAATAAGAGGTTCTGGAATAACCAAGGTGTGGTTATAGTCATCCGGGACATAGCGACTCCAAAGGGCTATCTACGGGACGAAGGTATGGTCCCGGGAAATCTATTTAAGTTTTGGGAGTACGTTCTTAGCTTAGTTTAAGGCGTTATGAAATTTATGTAGTGATACGGTGAAACTTTTGATGGAATATAGGCTTGGGAACCTAGGAATCCTACTATACTTGAACTA